>NW_004955410.1:32176941-32244048 GCF_000276665.1 Chinchilla lanigera
GCGCGCTCCTCGGCGCACTCGCTCCGGCCCGGGCGTCCGGAGACCCGCGCCGCCGCAGGCCCGCGGTGAGCAGGTAAGGACCGCCCGCTGCCCCTGCCTTCCACGCCCCGCAGCCCAGCGCCAGCTCCAGAACCTTCGCCCAGCGGGGACAGGGGACGCCCTCCTCCAGCCTGGGGTCTCTACGGGGTCGGAGCGGACCCACGCGGGCCGGAGCTCCTGAGTCCGAAACGAAGCGCTCTCCCGCGGCTGCCGCCGCTTCCTGCATGTCACCCCGCTTCTCCGTGACCAGGGCCATTGCTTGGGGCGACTGATCCCCCGATCCCTGCAGCCCAGTGGGGTGGGGGACGACCCGTCTTGCGCCTCTCCCGGCGCCTAGAAGGGACAACCATGGACAGGGATGACACTGCGGCCAGAGGGACCCCAAGGGACCTGAATCCCTTGGGAACGCGTCTGCGTGGATTTGGAAGGCATCCCTAGAGGGTCCCTCGGGACGAAGTACCGCAGTGTGCACGGGGTCTGAGGGGTGGGCAAAGAATGCGCTGAGGTAAGGACCACTGCAGGATGACCCTCTGGATAAGCATGCGGGATGGTTCAAAAGAGCTAGTCCGTCGGTTTCCCGCGGTGCAAGGGGTTGTGTTAGGGATGCCTGAGCTTTGGCTGTCCCGTAAGGAAACGCCCTGTGGGGCCTGTGACAGAAATGCGGCCTCCCAGGCCGGCTGAAGTGGGGTCCCTGACGCCTACCTTAAGGCCGGCTCCTACAGCAGCCGCGGGCTGTGTGTGTGTGTGTGTGTGGCGGGGGGTGGCATCCTCAACCTGTGCGGGCTGGGAGATCAGGAGGGACCGAGAGCCTCAGGAGGGAGCCCAGCCGGAAGGTGATGGCATTTCAAGTGGAGCACTTAGGTCCCTCCCGGCAGATGTTAGGGTTGGGATCCTGGGGCGCCGCTAATTCTTCAGGCCCTTTCTGTATCAGCGCAGGTGCGTCAGACTCCCTTTCTTTAATTCCCCCAGCCTTACAGTGTCCTTGCCTCCTTCCACACCCCCAACAAAGACGAAAACAAGACAGAGTATTTGGCTTTCCTGTGAGCAGTCCTGGGCGGTGGAGGGTGGGGGAGGCTGATGGTGGAGGTAAGAAGGGGCTACACACAGGATATCTAGGGTAACTTGCCCTGGGGTTGCCCTGGGCCTTCCCCATCCTGAAGGTCAGGCTAAAGGCTTTGGTGGCCCAGCCTTCCGAAGAGGATGAGAGATTGCATTTGAGCCTGGGAGTAGGGGCAGCCAGGGACAACTAGGTGTTATCAGGAAGCCCCCTTCTGAGTGGGCTGGTGGAACTCCCTGTCCCCTGCAGAATCTGGGGCTCCAGCTTCTCCCTGACCTTGGAGAGAGCAGGCAGAGGTGCCATTCTGAGCAAAAGCTGAAATCTGAACATAAAAATTAGAGACAACACAGTGGGGTGGGCCTTGGACCAGGTCTTCAATCTGTTCATCAACAAGTGTGTGTGTGTGTGTGTGTGTGTGTGTGTGTGTGTGTGTATGTGGTGACCAGGGACCTGGTCCTAGTGGTGAGACATCAGAGATGTCTCTCCCATGGTGGGGTGTCCGAGACAAGACCTCTGGGAGTCTGTTTCCTTGTGCAGGGAAGGTGGGTGCCTGCAGGGAGCTTCTGGAAGGGCCCTTTCCTGCCCCCTAGGACCACGCAGACCGTAGTGCGCATAAATATCTTTTCATGTAGAAGGTTCTGTTTGGTGGGGGGCTGGGGGTTGGAACACAGTTTGGGACCCATCCTTTTCCCCAAGGCACCCCTCTCTGCTGTGCTCCTACTTTGGGACACTCCCTTAATTTCAGTGGGTCTTTACAGATCAGCATATGTGATTAGAGGTAGCTTAGGCTTGAGTGTCGCAGGTTACTGGCCTCCCCGGGGTAAACACTTCATTGACCAAGGGCTGGCATTGACGAAGTGGAGCCACCGCATGCTGTCTGCCAGAGGGCAGGACCACATGTGGTAAGCGCAGAGTATGAGCTCAGGTCAAGGCCAGGGGGCCTTGCTTACCTGAGCACCACTAACCATGGAGCTGACATTCAGGTGAAAAGAGTTTCCTGTCCTGGGAAGGTCTGTGAGCAGAGGTGTGATGCCCCAGTTGGGAACCCACAGTCACCTTGGAATAAAAGAGTCTAAGACGCCCTGGTCTGACAGGGTTGGGCCTAGTGGCCCAGCTGCCTTGGCAACATGGAGGCTGGAAACTCCGCAGCTGCGATGTGTTTGTACTGAGCTCTGGATGCCGTCAGAGGCACACGGTGACAGCCACCCCCACAGTGACACACAGAGTGGGAGTGACACACAGCTGGGAAGGTATGTAGGTTTCTCATGACACCTGCCAGGGACATGGAACAAATTAGACATTCGATATCAGAAGGACAAACAGACATTGAGGCACACTCTCTCACAGCTTTGAGCTCCTCTGCCTAAAGATCAAAGCCTTCCTGAATGATGGTCTGGCTGCACATGGAATCAAGTAGAGAACTCTGTGTGTGTGTGTGTGTGTGTGTGTGCAAGTGTGAGTGTGTGTAAGTGTGTGTGTGTGTGTATGTGTGTATGTGAGTGTACACTGAGTTGCAGGAATCCAGGAGAAGGATCTGCAGGCTTTTCTGGTAAATATAATAAATATATTAAGCTAGACAACTATAGACAACATGAAGATAAAAACAAGGCATGGATGTGTGCTAATTAACTTTATTTGCGAGTACTGAGTATTTGAATTTCGTGCAGTTTCTATGTGTTGTAAAATATGCTGCTTCTTTTAATTTTTATTGACCATTTAGAAATGTACAAACCATTCTTGGCTCCCTGGCTGTACAAAAATAGGCAACAGGCTGGATCCAACTGGCCGAAGGGTTTGCCAACTCTGAGGCTGGAAGGTGAGGGACAGGGAAGGGGTAAGAGTCTGAGGAAGCGAGGCCCTTGGTGCTGGAAGCCCCAGATGCCCGGAGCAGCTGGGGGCTTTCCTCCAGCACCAGGAGCTCACAGTGCCGGTCTGTTGGATGGGTCAGACCCAGGAAGGGCACCTGCAGTCCGTAACACTCCACCCCAAGGCAGCCTCCCCTTTGTGAGATATGTCCCCACTCAAGGGACAGTGGGGACATCATTTGTGAAAAAATAACCGAAGTTACTGCAGCTCGCTTGCTTCATGGAACAACCTCCGGTGTCCCTGGCTCCCACGGAACGGTGCTGTCTGTCAGTTCATTCCCTATCTCCAGGTGTCTTGTGATGTCCCTCAACACCGTGAATCTCTTTCCCAAGCCTTCTGCAGGCAAGCTCTGTGGGCGTCCATCCTGTGACCTGTGTGTGCCAGGTACGCAGCTGGCTCACACCCTGGCACTGGTGGTCAGCGCAGACGGAGGGGGGGTCTCTGGCCAGTTGGCAGCCACTCCTGTCCTGGGCTACACTGTGTGTGCTCGGGCCCCCCAGCAGCACCTCCAGCTCCTTCACCCCATCTCTCCTCTCTGTCTCTCTCTCTCTCTTTGTCTCCTCCCTTCCTTCCTCCCTCTTTCTGTCTTTCCCCCGTTTCCTTCCCTCTTCTTCCTCTGGCCTCATCGCTTTTCTGCCTCCTCCTTTCCTGCTCCTCTAACCTGGCTGGGAGGGGGCAGTGCACCCTGACTCTTCCAGGACAGGTGAGGTCCCAGATGTCCCAGTACTCTCGGGTGTGAAAGGGGCTTCCTCACAGGACACTGTTTAAGGGAGAAGGCCTTGTGAGCCGACCTTGGAGAAGGTCAGTCCCCAGCCCTCTGCAATTGAGTGGGAGGACACTGCTGTCTGGTACACTTGCCTGGTGTCTCCCTTTGCTGTCCCCAACCCAAGTCCATGGGAAATGGAGGGCACAGGCGGAGTCTCCCAGTGCAGACACTGGCAGCTCGGAGATGGGAAGGTTTGGACACTGAAGAGGGCACCAGCATGAACGGCCCCTTTGTGGGCGCTGGCCTCGCTGTAGAGGAGGGAGGTAGAAAGGCTGCTCCTCCCATGAAGCAGCCTCTGTCCCTTCCAGGGGAGAGCGTGAGGGTCAGTGTTTCACCTTTCAGCCTTCCCTCCTGGTTCCCTGGCATGGAGGGAGTGGAGGAAGTGGGGTGGGTCCCGCTGCAGTCTCCTTCGGGCAGCATGCAGAGAGCAGAGAGCAGGGGAGGTGAGCGATGCTTTTCCTGGCTGTCTCCTGCCTGGTGTCCAAGCTCGGTGCCCCTCTGTGAGGAGGAGGAGCGCTGAGCAGAGGCTCGGATGGCCCCATCCCCAGGCAGGGCAGATGAGGGACCCAGGGCTGTATGGCTGAGGAAAGGGAGGAGACAGGGCTGTCTTACACACCCCCATGGAGCTTCCATGGGGCACAGGAAGCCATGCTGCTCAGGGCAATGGGGAGATGCTGGAGCTTCCCTCGGAGGCCTGGGCTGTCTGTGCCTGCTGAGATGGTGCAGGAGGGCTCCGCCAGGGGCAGCAGTCGCATGGTCTGCAGGTTCCTCCTGCCCCAGTATGGACAGTGGCAGCAGCCATGAGTCACCACCTGTTCTGTGTGCTGACTGATAACGTGTCTTCTGGGTGCGGGGCCACAGTGACCTGGGCTTCGGCTCGTGGGAGGACATGACTGGTGTTGTTACTTCCGGCTCCTGGCATTTGCTAGGCTCATGGGGCCTAGGAGGGCAGGCCTGCCTTGATGGGAAGGGGGAATGGTGTGTCCCTGGGTTCCCCAACTTCCTTAGTTGTAGTATCTATTTACATGTCCAGTTGCAGGGAGGTAAACCTCCAGGACTCCAAGTGTGGCCTTGGGAAATGTCTCCTGCTCTCTGACTTCAGTTTCCCCATCCCTGTGATGGGTAGATGGCCTTTAAAGTTTCAGATCTGAGTGGTGTGTTTATAACTAACTCCTTCTGAAGATAGAACATGCTTAGATGCATGGGCAGAGAGTAGGAGAGGCATAAGGGGACAAAAGGGGGCTACCAGGAGGCTCAGAGTCCTTCTTCCTTTTACCGATCACAGAGAGTAGAAGAAGCACAGTGATGTACAGGCTTTGAAGCCACATAGCTTGGGGTCACTTCCTAGATCTATCATGTACTTGCTGTGTGGCCTTGGGGATAGTTGCTTAGCCTCTCTGTGCCTTAGTAACCTCTGCTATAGAATGAGAGTAGTATAAAAAATATTTCACAGGTTTCATGTTAAAGGAGTTAATGTTTATTGCTGGAGAGAGCACCTGACTTACTGAGTTGTTTACTAAGTGTCAACCACTAGCAAACAAGGGCACAGTAGGCCTGCTGTTCCCATCCTGAATGTGACACGGGGCTCTGGGGCTGGGAGTGACAGCAAGACTGTGCAAAAACCTGACCATAAAGTGGTAAGGTGACAATAACTGTTAACAGGTGTGTGGCCTTCAGTGAGTGTCAGAGTATCATATGACTATTGTATGTACTCTGTGGTTTATTTATATAAATTTGCTGATGCCTTGCAGTAGTATCTGTGAGACAGCCATTACTATTATTCCCATTTTACAGATGAAAAAATGGAGGCACAGAAAGGTTAGGCAGCTACCCTTAAATCCTTGGGCTAAAAATGCTAGCAAAATGACTCCCAGGTCTGCCACACTAAATGCTGGGGGTGGGGCGGGTTAGCTGTCCTCAAAGCCAACTGATCGCAGCATCTAGACGCAGACCTGAAAGAGAACCTGGGAGAGAACCAGTCATCCTGAGATATTCTGCATCCCTGTCCAAGCAGTCCGGGTCCCTCCTGGAGGCAGGAATGTGTAGCCCCAGGCTGCCCCTGTGGCCAGATCCTCACTAGCAGCCTGGGGGAGCCAGAATGCAGAGGGAGCCACAGCGGAGGGAAAGGGCAGCAGCCCATGGGACTGGGCAGCCAACTCAGGCAGCCGGGAGGGCTGTTCTGGGCCGGAGGAGCCAGGCGTGTTTTCTGAACTGGGCCTGGGACAAATGGCCAAAGAGTGCAGAGTGTGAGTGCTGGCCAGCGGGGTGGGGCTGGCACAGAAGAGACTGGAGTGGCCTTGGGGGATTACTGCCATGGAGAGGCTGCAGGAGGCCATCCCAGCGGTCCCCAGAGGTGGCAGAAGGGAAGTCAAGGCCCATGGGCTCCAGGTTCTATCTCTCCTTGCTTTTCCGGGGAGGGCCCGTGTCCATTTGGGCAGGAGGCGGACTCTAGTAAGAGGAGCAAGAGAGGTCCACAGTCAGAGTCAAGTCCAGAGGAGGCACCGTGTCGAGAGTCAGCCCCAGTTCCTTTACCCAGTGCCACTGGGCTGGGGCAAACCATGCCCTGGTTCCCCTGGTTGCATAAGCGCTCTGGTGACAATGCAGAGAGCTGGGCTGGGCTGGGCTGGGCTGGTACCTTGTCTTGGTTTGGGGCTTTTTCAGTCCTCTGCAGCTCTGCTGGAGGAACTGGCCCACCTAGAGCAGGTGAGCATCCGCAACCCTGGGCCTCCCTGCGTTTATCCTGCCTGCACCCATGTCTGCATGGATCTGCGTGTCTCGGCATGTCTGTTGCTGCCTCAGACTGAGTATGGTCACCAGCGTGCACACGTCCGGTCTGGTGAATGCATTTGAACAGCTGCAGGCTGTGTGTTTTCCTCTGTGTGTGCCTCTGTTCTGTGCCTGTGTGTGTGGGCTCTACCAGGAGGAGTGTGGATGTGTGGAGGTGTCCCGGGGTGCCTGAAGGAATCGCCACCTTTGCACCGTGTCTTGGAAATCTGTATCGATACTTTCAAGAGGGAGCCCTAGGGGTAGAAGTTTCTTTGTCTCCATGCAGTTGTCCTTCCTTGATGTTCATTTCTGTGGACCTGTTTCTTCCGTGTGTGTGTCTGTGTGTGTGTGTGTGTGTGTGTGTGTGTGTGTGAGAGAGAGAGAGAGAGACAGAGAGAGACAGAGACAGAGAGGGAAGGAGGGAGGGAGAGAGAGAAGGAGAGAGGGAAGGGGAGAGAGAGGGAGGGAGGGAGGGAGAGAGAGGAGGAAGCGGGGAGCTGGCACCTGCCCTGCCACCATGCCCTCTCCACTGGCACCTGCCAGCCGCAGCTGTACACCAGTCCTTGTTTCTAATGAAGGGGCAAACAGCACCTTTATAAGCCTAACTCTGCATGATGTCAGCTGGAATGCCTGAACCAGCACTGGCGCTGGCTGGCTGCTGTGTGGGGAGGTCTGTTTTCTTGGGCAGGGTGTCTTTTGCAAGCTGCACAGGGACTCCAGTGACCAGCAGGTTGCACACTGGGCCTGGAGGTCACAGTGTGGGGAGGAGGCAGTGATGGGGTAGTCCTGCTGCCATCTCAGGGTATCCTGAGGACCAGGAGCTGTGTTATCACGTCTTTGGCTTGAGGTGGTCCAAGGCGCAGGAGGGTTACCCCTGATCTCAGAGGGCTTCTCCCTTGTGGTAGCTTCTCTTTCCCCTTGGCTGGCGGGAGAGGTGGTCTCTAGCCTGCCTGAAGGTCCTGGGAGCTGGCACTCCCCCATCTCAGCCAGGCAGGTTGGAAGGGCGTCTCTCTGCAGGCCAGGACACGGAGGTGACTGAATCTTTTGGGGACTACTCATGCAATGCCAGAGGCAACCTGTGGCCACCAGGGTGTAGAGGGCCCTGGGAGGGGTGCAGAAACAGAAGTCTGAGTGCCAGGCATAGCACAGGCCTCCCTCCTCTGCGTGGTCCCCTCTGGCCTGCAGGAAGGGGCTGACCCTGCATCACTACTGCCTTGGGGTTCTCAGAGCCTCTCCAGTACCCCAAAGGGTCTCCAGGTGAGCTGGGCTGGTGGAAAAGAAGGGCTCCTTTTTGTAAAGACTCCCAGCAGCCATCTTTTCCCCCTTTTGCAAGCTTGCTTCCCACCATCTGGAGCTCAGGGAGGTTGTGGGGAGGCCAGAGGTTAGGGCTAGGCAGAGAGCCAGGTTAGGGGACTTGCGTGACAGCAGCTTTGCACACTGGGTATGTGTGTGAGGCCTGAAGGTTGGGATGCCTGGGGCAAGGCTGGTGCCAGCCCTTACCACCTCCTGAAGCAGGCATGTGTGGGTCAGTGGTGCCTTGACATGGGCCCCAAACTTTTAAAAAGCAATTAGTAATAACAATTTCAAACTAGGCCTGTAGTTTTGTTCTACTCTATCACTCTGCCAGTGCCAGTTTAGCAGTGCCCACCGGGTGGCTGCTGTGCTATCCCTTTCCTTGTCACCAATGGTATTTTAAGTGATGTTTTGGTGAACAGCTTTACGTGTGCTTCTCTTTGTCCAAGTGTGGAGTCTCTGAGCTGCAGAGTGTATGTATTCAGGATCAGTTTTAGGAGCAGAGTGCACTCCTCTGCTGAGAAGGAGAAGGGCTCCTGGGTCTCCTCATTCTCCTGTTGGTTTCTTCCAGGGCCCAGACCTGTGTCCCTGTCCCTGGGAGCCCCTGCTGCTCTCAGGCTTAAGCACACAGTCCCTGTTTTCTGTCACTCTATCCTGAGAGCAAAGTGGGGTAAGGTAGGGTGAGAGAAGTGTGTATCTGTTAGGGTGCCAGCCTGGGAGTTTGGGACCAAGAGGGCATGAGTTGGATGGATGTTCATGTCTCCCTTATAAAACATCTGAAGTGAGGAGGGCCACCTAGGCTGGAGGGGTGCCTCTGTGCCACGAGACCACTCACTGAGCTTGGCTGCTTTCAAAGTGTCCCTCCCCACCCTCTCGGCTGATGTCTTTTCTACACTGGCAAGGCTCACTGCAGCTCTTAGGGAGGGATGGAGAGCATGCCATGCCTGCGTAGACCAGGGCTGTAGGCAAAGCTCACATTACTGTCAGCCACATCTTATAGGTGCCAGTGTGATCACATGCTCACACTTGAGTGTGAGGAGAGGAGGAATATCACTTCTAGATGGGCATGCATGTGTCAGACACAGTGTCGAGAATGGAGAGAATGCCAAGATTCGGGGTGACAGCTGGTCTGCTGCTGAGGAGGAAGCCCTTCCTGACCAGCATAGTAAGCTGATGGGCTGAGCCAGTGTGGTCACTGCGTCCTCGCAGGTTGGGGGCTCAGCACATTTGCGGAACACGAGGTAAAGATAGACGGACATGGGCATGGAGGAGGAGGTTCATCCTCGGAGGCTGGGAGGTAATGACTCATAGGATCTTGCTTTTGCTTCCTCTGTAGCCTGTGGACACCTCGGACTGACGGGAAGAAGGGACGGGAGGCCGGTTGTGCTGGCTGAGAAGTGCCATGGCCGGCAACCTGCAGGTCCATCTGGCTGCTATCCTTCTGTTGGCTGTGGTAAGGGCCTGGGACCCTCCCCTCCACAGCTCTTCTGGAGCTCAGCCTCACCTGAGCCACCATTCCTGAGAACTAGTGTCTTTATCTAAGCCATTCAGGTGCTGGTAGCTCTGCCATCAGCCTCATTGGACTACCCAGTGCCTTCCTGTGAAACAGAGATGCTCCCCTTCCTCTTGACCCTGGACTGACTGCACAGCAAATTATAATACATTTCCCTCCCTTTCTCCCTCTCTTTCTCTGTCTTTCCCTGCCTTGCTCTCTCCTTGTCTTTCCCTTCTCTTCCATTCAGATTGAACCCAGGGCCTTTCCACTGTGCTACATTCCTAGCCTTTTAACAATTTTTATTTTATTTTTGTATTCATATAGGGTCCTGCTAAGTTGAGAGGCAGAGGGTTGGGATTATAGGTGTACCAAGCCTGGCTCACAGATTTCAAATCTATTATGATGGTGACATCTGTGGCAACTTGTAGAGTTGTATCATATATAACCTGCCCAGCTGTGTGCAAAGACCTCGGTTAAGGTTGATCTTCTGGTCCTCAGCCTATGAGTCCCTGTCAGATCTGAACTCAGAACTCTCTGCCCACTGCTCATGTCTCCCTCAAGGAAGATTGAGGACAGGGAGGGGGAAGAAGAGTTTTCCAGGATCAGCACCACCGCTCGCTCTGGGAGTGTGGACTGGCAGTGAGTGAGGCTGTCTCCAGAGTCTTGGGTACCAGTCCTGCCTCTGTCCCACCTACCTGTGTGACAGATGAGTCCGTCCCTCTTCTGGGAGCTGCCTGCAAAGCTGGGAGCAGCTGGGATTGCATGGATCCCAAACATGGCCCATGACAGCTCAGCTGCCTTGTGACTGCCTCATACTCACTGATAGTCCCCTGGGGAACCATCCGGGCCCTGAGGATTAGAGTTAAAGTGACAGCATTCATAGGCAGCTGTCATGATAGTAATGCACTGCTATGAAGTCTCTTGGTTTGAGCTAGAATCTATATCTGCCACTAACTGGCTGTGTGACTTTGGGCTGCAGTTTCTTCTTTGAGTCTCAGTTTCCCCTTCTGTAAATGAGAGTGGCCTCACTAAAGGCCAGCCCTGCTCCCTCACCAGCCACAGCTGGGGGTGTACCTCCTTCCTTGGTGAGCCCACAGAGAGCTGAGACAGTGCTCTCTCACAGGGTGCTCACTCGCCCCTGTACAGTCTGAACACCTGGGTACAGAGCCTGGCTCTACAGCCTGCTGAGCCAGGTGACTTTCAGCAGGTTACTTCTGTTTCCATGTCTGTAAAACAGAAAATGATTATGAATAGTAGCCACAGGACACTTGAGAAATATACATACATAGACATAGTCACACGGCATTCAGAATAATGCCCATGTCTGGTAATGAGTGATAGGCATTTGTTGATAGTATTATAAATTGTGGGAACTGAGGCCTTGGAGGGGAATGGGATATTCTAAGGGTATTCATTGAGTCGGTGACGGATGGGAGCCCTCAAGTTATGTGCGATGCGAAGCTGTGGGATGGCCCTGGGGTCGCTCTGCCACTCTCCTCCTCTTGTTTCTGTCCCAAGCCCCTTCCCCTGACCCGAGACCATGGTGGGGTTTAGCTGGGAGGGCTTGTCATGCCCTCCTGGCCTCCTCCCACCATCCACCCTATGTATCCTCCGCAGGCTGCTGCCATGCACTCGGACTGCATCTTCAAGAAGGAGCAAGCCTTGTGCCTGAAGAAGATCCAGGGTGCCTACGACCTGCTGGGCTTGAATGAGTCCTTTCTGGGTGAGTGGAGTGGCAGGGGGAGCACAGTGTCCCTAGCACATCAGAAGCATTTTTCTTACCTGGGTCGGCTTGCAGACAGTCGTGGAGGGCGCAGGTCTCTGGGGCTTCTGCAACTTCTCTGGGCAGTGACACTAGAGTTGCCCTGCGTGGGGTCAGTCTGCCCTGGTGGCTGCAGCTATCTTCTCTCCTGTGGGAGAGATAGAGCTGGTACCTGGCCTGGGCAGTGGCTTTCAGAGAGTTTGCTACAGGTCACCAGGGTCCGGTGGCAGCAGGCACACAGCTGTTGCCCGTGGCTAAGCCGTGGTACCCTTGGCCAGCCCAGGGCAGGGGTATGCATTCATCTCCTCTCTCCTCTGCTCATTTCATGAGCCAGGGAGAAAGGCAGCAGGCACTTCTGTCACAAAGACTGTCCTTTCGGGCTTCCCCTAGGAGCAGTGAGCATTCAGGGAGGAGGGACGGACACCATGGCCTGTGCTGGATGAGGCCACACACTGCAGGACATGCAGCATCCTTTACTTCTCCCCTTAAATGCTTATAACACCCCAGATGCCAAAGATACCCAAAAACTGTCTTCCAACATTCCACAGGTCCCAAGGGAGTGGCACAGCTCCGGTGAGACCTAGGGGTCCTAGGTAACCCTCTTCTCCCAACTCCTTGCCATGGGAGTGGGACCTGAAGGCCCACAGAGGCCACGGTGCCCTCTGCTTCCTCCTCAGGGGCAGTGGGGTGGGGGATAAGGGTGGCATCCTGGAGGCCAGCCTCTCCTTCCTCCTTCCTCCTTGCTGAAGGGCTGGATATGAGTCCCCGAGGGTGGGACTGGTGCTCTGGCCGGAGAAATGCACTCCTCCCTGTGGATCCACCCAACTCTTCTGAACACCATCTGCTTGAAGACTTTATTAATCTGCAGCCCAGTTAAATGCAGCGGTCCCGCTGGACTGAGCTCTGCAGCCAGCTGCTCCTGGGTGAAGGCTGGGAAGAGAGCAGTTCCAGCGATGCCAGCCTTCCCTGTGGGCCGAGCACTTGCTAAGGTCAAGAGTGAACTCAAGGCCCCACCAACTAGGGAAACTGAGGCAGGGGCCCAGGTGTTGTACAGCCCAAAGAATCCCAGACTATCTGAAGACTCTGCCATTCAAATCTCTTGTTTGGGACACGAGGCCATGCCTGTTAGACCACCAGAGGGGCCTGCAACCCAGATGTCCTGCCTCTAGTGCCCCAAGGTGCTGCAAACAGGCATCCAGGAAGGGAGAGGTGGAGTAGGGTGGGGCAGCGACCCCAGGGGGGCTGTGTGCTGTTCAGCCCCCCACTCAGCGTACTGAGCCCTGGTTGAGGACAAAATAGTCTTGCCCTCGGGGATGGCTGGCTCATGTGAGAGGTGGATGAGAGGATGGATGCCCTCTTTGGAGGGCAGTGCTGGGAGATCTCACTCAGCGTGTGCTGGGAGGGCAGGGAAGAGCATGTGGAGAAGGTGGCACTGAAGCTCACTCCTTGAGCTTGCATGGTGCACCTCAGAATCTCAATGCTCTGGAAACCCAGCATGGGCACCTTAGTGAATTAGTGAGACCCTGTCTCAAAAAATAAAAAAGAGCTGGGATGTACTCAGTGCAAAGGCCCTGTGTTCAATCCCCAGGACTACAAAAAGAAAAAGAAAAGAAAGGAAGAAAGAAAAAGAAACTGGCTCCCAGGTGTTTGGGCCTGGCTGCACATCAGAACCTCCAAGCGGGGGCTGGTGGAGGAGCATGCTCAGGCCACAGTCCAAGCCGATTGCATTGTCACAGGCACTGTAACATTTACAAGCTCCATAAAGTTCTAGTGAGCAGCAGAAGCTGAGAACCCCTGTGCTGGGCCCAAGGGACCGGCAGGTATATGATGGAGGGATGGATGAGAGAGCACTCTGGGGCAAGGAATCTGTGAGAAAGAGAGGCCTGGAGGCAGGAGGCTGACCTATGGGGCCCCGAGTAACCCGTATCTGAAGGCCTGGGAAACTGAGTGAGGAGGGGACAGCTGTGCATCTCATGTCCATGTCTACCACAGCTGGGACCCTGTGAATCAGGGCTGACCATATGTCACTCTTAAATCCCGAATTTGGTGGGGCACCTAAAGCTTGCGGAATAAACTCACCCACCCACTGCTCATT
Source organism: Chinchilla lanigera (assembly GCF_000276665.1). Lineage (NCBI taxonomy): Eukaryota > Metazoa > Chordata > Mammalia > Rodentia > Chinchillidae > Chinchilla > Chinchilla lanigera. The sequence continues at coordinate 32,190,081 of NW_004955410.1, forward strand.
CATTCATTCATTCATTCATTCATTCATTCATTCACTTACCCATCCTCTCCCCGACTCATAGTCACCCTTGTTCCCTCACTCTCTCCTTAGTCTGGTCTGTGTATGCTGGAATCTGAGGTGTCTGACCTGGCTGGTGGAGGGCAGGGTACTCAGGGGTAGGGGAATGGGGAGGGGATGCAGAGAGATTGCGCTCACTCTGGGACCCCATTTGCAGTGGGGAGGGGCGGAGTCAGTGGTGGGGGATGCAGTCAGGAAGCAAGAGCTTCCATCTGGGCAGGGTCAGTGCAGGTAGTTGTGCCGGCAGCGGGGGGACTGCTGGGAGGAAGGCTGGGTCTGGCTGGGTCTGGTGGAGTGCAGAACAAAGGGTTCTCTCAGGAGCTGTGGGGAGAGCTCTCCTCTAACCCTAGTTCCCAGAAAGGAGAAGAGCCTTTTCCTTCTGTGTCTGCCTGAGGAGGGGTCTCATATCTCTCCTTACCTTTCCCTCTTTGAGTTAGAAGGTAGAGCTCTATAAGACAGGGCTGAGAGTGAATTAAGCAGAAGCAAAGAGCAGTCATTAGGTAGGAAAGAGGAGGAGAGTGAGGGCCCAGCTGGACCACCAACTCCCTGGCTCTTCCCTGCTTTGGGCTGTAAGATCTCCTCTTTTAAAGGGGTGGGGATTGGAATGGACCATGGCCAACACTTACATATAGACTTCCTGTGCCAGGCGCTGTGCTGGAACTCTACTCAACCACCACAGCCTGGGGAGGGGCTGGGTCTGTTACTGCTCTTATTTTATAGATGAGGAAACTGAGATGCAAGAAGGTTATGTACCTTGGTTAAGGACACAGTGCATTAAGGGGCAGAGGATAAACTTGAATTTAGCCTGTTCTCTCAACCACAAGGTCATGCAGACTTGGAAGAACAGTGTACTCTGAGTCCCCTGCACCCCGTGTCCACCTCCACTCCAGCAGCTGGACCTTTGAAAAGCACTTAAGACCTTAATTTTCTTGTCTGCAAAGTAGAGAAAAAATACCTATCCCAAGGGATCACTGCATTAAGTGATCTATTCTGTGCTTTGTGCAAGGGACACTGTGTGTGGCTTTTGCTAAGTACTCTGCAGGGACTGCAGTTGGTGCTCGGCATCATCTCACAGTGCTGAGGGTCTCCAGGGTCATCTGTCTTCCAGTAGATCCTAGTTCTTGTGGGGAGTGTAGACTGCTCTAGGCCACAAGTCAGTCCATATGGGCCTATATGGAAAGGCTTTCTGCAAGAGCTGAGGAAGGCCTGGGACCAGATCTGGGCTCTAGGGGGCAGATGAGAGCCAAGGAAAGAGGCAAGTGAAGGTAGAAAGAGCAAGGCTGGGGTGAGGGTGCATCTGGACTGTTCCAGAGCTGTGTTCCCAAGCACTGCTCTGCACTGCAGCTCAGGAGGAGCCAGGAGACACCCCGCCTTCAGCTGTCCTCCTTGCTGGAGGGAAAGGTCAGACAGCGACAGTGGAGGACATGGAAACGAGGCTGGAGAGAGGAGCTGGAGAGGAGGGCCTGAGTGTGTGCCCAGAAGCCCAAGCTCTTAATTGCACTGAGGTTGGGGGTGTTTGTTTTGTGAGAGCTGGGATAGCAGACAGTCTCAGTCTCCCATGGCCTGACCCATGTCCTAGTGAAGTCTCTACTCTCCCAAGACGAACTCAGAAGCTAGTGGAAGACAGACGGCCATGGGCCATGGAGACCCTCAGCACTGAGCTGATGGGGAAGGAGAGGGGGCAGGGCAGGGCGAGGGGAGCCCACTGGGGAGGCCCAGCTGAGAAAGAGGTCCATTGGCCTATGGCCTGTTGGCTCATCTTGCAGGCTGAGGTGGGAGAACCTTCCTCACCTGCAGGAGGTGCTTCTTCAGGGCTCAGGTAGTAGGATAGCAATATCCCACTTTCAGCTGTAGAAGAGGCCTGAGTTTGGCCCTGCACTCCACTCGAGGCTCAAGTCTGCTCCTAGGGCCCTCCTCTGCTGGAGTTGGGCCTCTTGGCTGCAGATTAAACACACTTGTGAAATACACAGCAATGACCCAGCTCATTCCACTGAAGCCTGTGGGACCATTGCAAGATGTCTGTGTCTAGGCCCCTTCCACAGCCCAGTGTCTTCAGTATCTGGGTAGGGCTCCAACCAGGTCTGTATTAAAAGCCTACAGGTGATTCTAAAGTGCATCCAGGTTTCAGAACCACTGGTTTAGCAGAAAACATCACCCACCAGGGCCCCAAGTGATCTCAGGACTAAGAGCAGACCCCATAGCACAGGTAAGCCAGGCCATGATTAAACCTAGGAGCAACAGAGATTGGCAGATGTGCATTACGCCCTTAACCTGTGCTTAGGGTGAACTGGGAGAGGCCAGCCCTCCTGCTGCCACCCTTTTCTGCTCTCCCTTGCCTTGCTGTCCCTGAACACACCCCTGCACAGGTGCTGGCCAGAGGGCAGCGATGTCCCTGAAATGCGCTTGAAAATGAACAAAGGAAGCTCTTAACGGCTTATTGCATGGCTTGTTAGTATGAGCTCATAGCAATGCTTTTACACACACACACACACACACACACACACACACTCTCTCTCTCTCTCTCTCTGTCTCTCTCATCCCTTGCTTAATAGTGGAAATGTCTTCTGAGAACTTGTCGCTGGATGATTTCCTTGTATGAACATCAGAGTGCACTTACACAAACTGGATGATCGATCACTCCATGTGGCCTCCCGGTTTAATCAAGAACACTGTAAACTCAGGATGTAGGAGGCTGCACACACAGCAGGCTGAGCTGAAGTACACCTTTCTATATATGAGTAGAAGAATGCTCTCAAACAACGGTGAAGAGTGCAGTACACATACAAACCAGTAACACAGTGCTTTATTTTCATGTTCAGTGTTCCGTATATAATTATGCACTCCATGGTTTTATACTGCTGGCAGCACAGTAGGTTTACACCAGTGTCACCACGGAAATGTGAGTTTCACATCACATTGTAGTGGCTGGGGCATCACTGGGTGACAGGCATTTTCCAGCCCATTACAATTTCATGGGACCACCATGGGGTGTGTAATTGGTCGTGGACAGAAACATCATTCTGTAGCGAGTAGCTGAATATAGCTTTTCTGTATTTTAACATATTTGTGTATAAATATTTATATAGAAATATTTTACATTTGTAGGCACACATAGTATGTCTCCTCACAATCTCTTAAATCTGGGAATGTGAGTCTGGGCATAAGAGCTCTGGCTGGCTGGGGGAAGGGTGTGTATGGCCTCGATGTATGAGTCCATCAGATCTCAGGTCCTTGCTGGTCTAGAAACAGCATAGGCTGGTCATGCATATGGTGGCCTCTATGGCAGAAGCCCTGGAATTCAGCAGTCTGCCATGAGGAGTGAACACTGCCAGCCAGGGAAGTGGTCCTTTGTTGGGTCCTGCACTGAGGAGGTGGAAGAGGGAGTCCTCTGAGTGCTGTAACAGGAGCAGGAGAGAGAGGATTCAGAGGGCAGATGGGAAAGGTTGCTCACGGCTGTGCTGACCCATCTTCTATGCCTTTCCAGGGCCTCAACTGGATGCCTGCACCCTTGAGGAGGGAACCACTTCAGGGTTGGGCTTCCCTGGGGCTCAGGGGCTGACCAGGAACCAGCCTGGGTGCAGGGACTGTTGCTCAGAGGAACTGATTCCTGGTAGGGTTTGATGCTAGTCTCACATTTTTAGTCAGCCCTGTGTTTTCCTTTGGCCCAGTCCTTCTCAAACCCAAGCATGTCACACTCTCCTTTAGGGCCTGTTAAAATGCAGATTGCCGATGCCTACTCCAAGTTTCAGATTCCTGGGCCCATGCATCTATATTTCCGGCAGGTTCACAGGTGATGTTACACTTTAAGAACAGCTGACTCCCAGGGCTGTGTGTGTCTTTGTCCTGCTCCTCTCCTCCAGTACCTGCCATAGGAAGGCCCTCCTTTTGTGGAACAGAAATCCTGGCTGTAAAGTGGATTTCAGTAAATTGAATCCTTTTTACCTGAATTGTGTGAACTAATGGATGCTTCATCCTGACAATACCTGAGCATCCTGGGTGGCTTTCCAGAGAGAGGAACATAGCTTTGTCTGTCACTGCGGTGTTCCTGGTCTCATGAGTTTTGAACGCTGTGGAGCTGGACAAAATTATCACCATGACAACCTGAGATTAGCTCCTCATTTTGTTCCAGTTACAGGCTAATAGCTCTTGCATTCTCTCTCAGTTCATTCTGCCTAAGTGGACTCTGTCTCTTGCTGTCACAGTTTGCCGCCATTCCTTGACTACTTGGTGTAGCCTGGCCTAGATGGGAACAGCCCCAGAGAACCTGTGGCCGATGCTCCCAGGATGTGCAGTGTCCAAACTCCGCAGACCAGGTTCCTTGGTGCCAGGAGGGTCTGGGACACAACGGGGGTAGAATCAGGGGAACTCTTCTGAATGATGAAGGGAGGAAGGGAGTCTGGCATCGGATGCCCTTGGCCATCTCCTCCCTGAAACATGCTTCTTCAGTCTCTTGCTAGTTCCTCTTCTCAGTGTTTGCATTCTGTTTTCTCTTAAGGCCAGGCCCATTCACTCCTTCTTTCTTTGTTGAGCTCTACTCCCTTGGTGGATGAACTATCCAGACCCAAGGCCTAAATAGCATCCCTGCTGACCTCTTCCCATCCTCTTCTCCAGGCCGATTTCTCCTTTGGATCTAACTGCCTATGTGACAGCTGTCTTCACTGGCTCCTTGTATCCTCTCAAGCCCGTATATCCTAAAACCTTGACTTCTAACTTGCCTAATCCCTCAACACGTGCTTTTTACCCTGCCCTTCACACTGTAGTAAATAGCCCATCCATCTATCCATCCATCCAGACACCCAGCCCAGAAACCTGATGATGTCTACGGTACTCTTCTCCCCTCAGCTGTCCAGATAGGAAAGCCTAGACTTTGCTGCAGTGACAAATTAACCTTAAGATTTTAGAGGCTCAGCACAGGGACATTTCCTGCTTGCATGCGTCACTGGTCAGTTCGGTCAGCCTGGCTTTGCATGGCCGTTCAGGGATCCAGGGCCCTCCCATCTTGAAACACTGCCACTCTCAACACGTGGCCTCCATGCGTGGCTTCCAAGAGTGCTGAGAGAAAGAAGACCGAGGCAGCTGACATCCGTGAAGGATGTTTTAGAGACTAGTTTGTCACTGTCACTCATTTACCATGGGATACGATAGTGAGTCACATCAGATACAGGAACACTTGGTCTTGAGCACCCTTGCCAGCCATGTCCAGCCATTCTGTCACCAAGCCCTGTTATTCCTGCAACCAAGTTGTCCCACACAAGGCTCCTCTTCGCCTCGGCTGCCATCACTCCAAATCAAGCCCCTTAGAGTCTCTTCTGGACCCCTGCCATGTCCTGTGCTGACCATTTTCTATGTCTGCTTTTCTGCTCTTCAAATGTACTGTCTCCCCACACCACCAAATCTGATCATGTGGATCTGTCTGAACCTACTTTGTGAGAATAGGTCCCCCACAAATGCCCAGAGATACATGCTCACATCCTAATCTTCAAAAGCTGTGAAGATATGACCTTACATAGCAAAAGGGACTTTGTTTTTACAGTTAATTAAGGATCTTGAGAAGGGAAGATTATCGTGGGTTATTTGGGTGTACACTATAATCATTATAGTCATTGTAAGTGATAGAATACAGGAGAGTCTGAGAAGGTGAGGTTTGTAGATGCAAAGCCACTGGCTTTGAAGGTGGGTGATGGGGTCATGAGCCAAGGAATATGGGCAACCTCTTGAAAGATAAGGAAAAGCGTTCTTCTCTAGAGTCTCCAGTCTGCCATTGATGCTTTGATTTAATCCAGTGAGACCCATTTCAGATTTTTATCCTCCGAACTGTAAGATAATAATTTCTGCTGTTTGAAGACACTAAGTTTGCTCAAAAACTTCCAGCAGTGATAGGGAACAAATATATCATTCCACATAACATCCAAAATTGTCAGCATGATCCCGGTTGTGAGTTCTGTGAGGCAGAAATGGGCCCTTTCTCTTTACTTGTGTATTGCTCTGCAGTGTCTGACTCATTCTTCTTGACTTAATATTTGAATAAATGAGTGAATAAGGGGCAAGGAAAGAGGAAAGGGAGGAGAAAAGAGGTTAAAAGGAGAAGCAGGTGGAGGAGAAGGAAATAGGAGGAAGAGGAAGACAAGTGGGAAGGAAAGGCCTCTTCAAGTCTTCCAGTCCCAACAAAACTAAGTTGTGCGAAGCCTGGAGTGTGCATGGACAGGGAGGTCAAAGCTGAGGTAGTCCGTGTGATGGGCAGGGACAAAATTACTGTCCCAGCCAGAAAAACCCAAGACCCTCTCAAGTGCCCACCTCCTGTCTGCCCAAGTGCCAGGGCTGATTGGATCAAGAAAGTTGTCTCTAAAACCTAGGTTTGGAATTTGGCGACTGGGGTCATGGGATCTTGTTCCAGGCTCCTCACCTGCTTGGGTGCTACAGGGATTGTCCCTAGGACTCTGGAGGGGACACAGGTTGGGGACAGAAGGAGGCACCAGAACAGCTTTAAGAGTTATGGCAGGCAGATCCTTCGTGTTCCCAGGCCACACGGGGAGGTGAGAGAGTGATAGGAAGGCAGCCCTAGCTGCCCCGGAAGTCCCTGAGGCATCTGCAAGTCCCAGGGGATTCTCTGTTCCAGATTTGAGCCCTGGTCATCCAAAGCAGGGCATATGCAGAGCCCGCTGGCCTTGCTGTGCACACCAGGAATGTGACACATGGCAAAGGAAACCAGCACACAAGTCCCAGGGCTTCTAATGCAGGTACTGAGGGGAGACCTTCCCCTTTCCCCTTGGTCAGCTCTCTAATGTAAACTTCACAGCTTAGTTTTCTCCACCCCTGGAGCCCTGGTGCCCAGCTAGTCCCTAGTACATGGGAATTGCTCTGTATGGAGGGCCTCGCACCACCCTGTCTGACTCTTACATCCCTCCCTTCCCCCACCCCTACTCTCACACTCTAAAGTGGCCCTCTGACCTCAGTAACGTCAGCTGGCAGTAGCAGCTGGCTATGCCAGGGCCTAATGTTCTGCATTATGGGAACATCTGTTGGCTGGAGCTCCCAGGGCCTGGCCAGACACGGCCACGCTCCACAGCCAGTCCATGGTCAACATGGGCTATGGCAGCCAAAGACGTACTGGCTGGGTCTCTTTCAAGGACAAGATGTCACAGCCAACTGTGCGCTGGCGAGAGGTCCCGCTGTAACGGGTAGACAAGAGTCATCTGTTGTGGCTGGTGCTAAGACCTGGGCCAGGTCCCTTATCTGACCCTCAGTGTCCTTGCCCTGGGATACACAGCTCCAAAACTCTGTTCATAAGCAGGATGCCACTGGCTGCTGTCACTGCGTGGCACATTCTAAATTCGGAGAATTGGAGTGTTCTGCATCCAGAAATTGTGGAGACCTGCACAGCACGCAAAAGTCATAGGCCTTGACAGAGAGACCCTGGCCTCCTGAGACCTGCACCAGGCCCCCTCCTCTGCCTGCCATCTCCCAGGCGTCCTTTGGGACCTGTCGGCGGTCAGCCATCAAGCTTTCATGTCACCTTGCAGATCTCTGCATCATCTCCCCACATGGGCGGCCTCTCTCAGGGGAGTGATTCCTAGGGACACCTCATTAAAATAATGACATTAATGCTGATGACAGCAGTGGACATGCACAGAGTGCAAGAACCCTGTGCTGTTCTGGGAACTTTCCATGTATGCTGTAATTAGGCTTTCCAGCAGGCTGCAAGATGGGACACCGTGGTCACTCGCTTCCCTGTAGGACACAGAGGCCCTCTTGGCAGCACATTTTCATAGACCCCTCTGAGGATTTGGATCTGTTTTCTGAAACTCCCTAACACTCTCCCTTCTTCCCCCCACCGCACCTTTGCCACAATCTCTCAGTGGCATCTCTATACATTCTTTTCCGGGGTTCCCAGGCCCCCCACTGTCTTTTCACTTTGTACCCCATCCCTGGGTGAGCCCTCCCCCCACTGTCTTGTGCTAGAGTGAAAGTGAGCAGTGGCTTGGCAGGCTGGGTGGCGCTAGGTGCCATGCCAAGTAATTGGGGTGCTAAGACCATGGAGAGTGGTGTACGGCTCAGCCATGTACTCAGTTTGAAAAGCTGGGGTTCTAGGTGAATGGGCTTGAGGGAGGAGACCTCTGAGGAGGCTGGAACTACTGTCCCAGTGAAGGGGAATGGGTTCCCCAAATGTCCGGGGAGAGGGGAGAACCAGCAGGGCCGGATGCGGAGCACGGAGGAGAAGGAGGTAGAGCAGAGGTGGCCTGGGCTTCTAGTTAGGTTGGAGCAGGTGCTACATTTGAGTTGTCTTGGGCCCCTGCAGGCAGGGTTGTCCAGAGGTAACTGGGCATGCACTCAGCCCTGAGGAATGGCTGGGGACTGAGGACTGTGACCTTAGCTGGCTCCACTCACTCATTCATGCCGGCCAGGCCAGGGCAGCCATCTGCACCTGCATTTGCTCAGTGGGGCAAGCAGAACCCAGTGTGGGCTGAAATTGTTCCTTGGACTTGGCAGCAAAGAAGTCATTGTTGGCCTTGGTGAGAATTGGCTCCATGTAGAGGAAGGACAGAGATGGATGAACAAGGGGCTGGTGGAAGCCAGAAAGAGTGCACAGCAGACAGAGTGATGAGGGGGCCACTGATGCCCCAGATCTGAATATTTGGTCATCAGGCTTGAGGTCTTCCTCTTCCTCGCAGCTCAGGCCCAGTGAGTCATCCAGTCCTAACGATTCCTAAAACCTCTCAGTGCATGCTTTCCTTCGTCTCCCTCAGCTGGCTCCTTGGGACTTTGGGCTGGCCTCTGCAGCGGTCCCTGCTACCCTTATCCTTAGCTCCTCCAAGCCCTTCTGGCCTTGGCAGCACAGGCTTCCCTGGATGGCTCCCTCTCTTCTCATCAGATGAATTTGTGCTTCTCCTCTGAGTCCCAGCATGGTATCAATTGCTTGCTCCAGGCAGCAGCCTTAGGCCAACCAGTCCCAGCCCTGCCCTTGTCCACAGAGGGGAGAAGCCAGCTGAGGAGGTGGATCTTAGGCAAGATTGTATGGAAGTGATGGAGGCCACTGGAAGAGGTGGAGGAGGAGGAAGGAGCTGAGGCACGGTGGAAGGAGGGAACCCATGGCATCTCCCTCTTAGGGGTCCTGCCTGGCCAAGTGTTTTCCCCTCCCCACACTCCCACAGCAGCTGCTGTAAAATCAGGAGAGGCTCCCTCTCTAACCCAGGGCTACCTGCACTGGCTTGTGCCTCATCTTTTCTTTGAGGGATCTTGCCCTATCTGAGCCTCCTTCTAACAAGAAACCTTGCCTTCCCTCCTCTTAAAACACTGTGGCTTCTGTGAGGACCTCGAATGGATGGTGTGCAGTATGCGGCACGATGTGCAGTGTCTATGTGACCAGGCCCCATGCTCACCATGTTCTCTTCCCCCCAGGATGCCCAGGCATGTGGGACAACATCACATGTTGGAAGCCAGCCCGTGTGGGTGAGGTTGTTGAGGTCAGCTGCCCCGAACTTTTCCGGATCTTCAACCCAGACCAAGGTAGGTGCAGCCCAGAATCTCTTCTGGCCATGTTGGTCTAGCCTGTTGCCCTCCCAGGAGCTAAGGACCAAGGATCAGGCTGTCCTGTGGGTGGGCAGCTAGTCCCTTCTCCAGAGCTCCCTTGCTGGTGGGAAGGGTGACACCATGCACCTTCCTGATGTTTAGGGGCACGGTGTTGCTCTGACTGACACCAGCGCCCTGGTGTTCAAGGATGGAGGCAGGCCAGGCTCTCAGGTGTCGAGTTGATCCCAGCTCAATCATTTGTCCTCCTAGGGACTTGCATTGAGGCAGTTCTCCCCCTAAAGTCCCCGGTCTGCCAGATGGAAATGTGGCTTGGTGACTCCCTCCCAGCGTGTCTGTGAGGGTAAAATGAGGTCATGTATATGGATGTCACTTAGTGTAGGACTTGGCACATTTTGAATGCTCAGTATTAAACATCAGCTGACAATAGCACTGTCACTTGCCCGGCCACATTACTTCTTAGCCTGAGGCACGCATGGATGGGGCATGGAATCAGACACCCTCAGGCAAGACAGGAATGTGAGGCGGGCAGCTGACACCCAGGGCTCTCCCACATCCATGCTTACAAACCCCTTGATGTGGACACAGAGCTCCGGCTGCACAGTGGCTGGCACATCTGTTTGCTGAGTAAACCGTAAGCTGTGGGAGAGGAGGAGCTGGGCCCTGTGTACTCAGGCTCCTGGGCTTCCCAGGAGAGGACCCTGGACACACAAGAAGCATTGTTGTCCACAGCTTGCAGAGGTTGGCTTCGGGGACAGGTGTGTGATGGGATCCTCCATGCTAGGGAAGGCTAGATGAGTGGGGTTCAGAGGAGCTGTGTTGAGCCTGTCTGTGTTCATGGCTCGCAGGGGCCATTGAAGTGCCGTGGAGAGATCCAGGGACCCCAGGTCTATCTAGGAGCCTGTGGGGCAGGCAGTGTGGCTGAGCTCTGTGATATAGGAAGTGAGGACATAGGCTCAGCCAGCAAAGCAATGCTCTGCCCAAAGGCGTGAAGCCTTTATGGTCCCACCTCTGCTAGGAGCAGAGCCCTGTCCTGACCAAAAGGCAGAGGCAAACTGGCTTTCAGACCACGAACTCCAACAACTTTGCCACTGCCTTGGAAGGCAAGGGGCTTAGAGGAGGTGGCACAGAGAGAGATAGTGGCATGGTTGGGGTTCCAGGCTCCTGCTTGTGGCTTCAGTCCCGAGACCAGAGAAGGGAGATAAACCACGTGCCACACCTCCCTCCCACCGCCAGGCCTCTTGGCAGCACAGAAGGAAGGCAGCAGCTGAGCTTTCCCATCCTAAGGGCATGGAGGCTGGTAATGACCCAGAGCAGGCTGGAGGGGATTTCGGAAGAGAAGACCAGGAGTGCTGCAGTCAGAGTTACAATGAGTGCGGACCGTCAGGCACAGTTGGCAGCCCATGATTCAGCCCGATTCCTCATTCATTCTTTTAGATACCAACTTAATCACTTCCTCCATGAGTGTATTGCTTTCATTCAGTCATTTATTTAGAGTTTATTGAACATCTACTCTAGGTCACATTCCACACAAAGACAGTTTCTTCCAACAACTGCAGCCACAAAGGCAAAATGAATCAATAGTAAAGGAGATTTCCTTAAGCTCCACTTTGCGCCAGCCTCCTCCTTCTGGCAGGCATGTGCTGTTCACACCTGGTTCTTAATGGCTCATTAGGGCAGGGCCTCTTAACACCTCTGTTCCAAGGCTTGATAGGTGAGACTTGCCTTTCCACTCAGAAGGGAGAGAATGACATTTCCCACCTTCCTGTTTGCTTCCTAGGAAGCTGGGTGGTCATGGTGGCTGCACAGGGTGTTGGAAGCTGGAGTGTAGGGGCGCTGACCTCTCTCCTTGTGGAGGCCTCTGTGCATTTCTGTTCTGGAGGTGGAGGGCCCTCAAAAGAACTATGTCCAGTGTTTGGGGGTGGGGAGGAGGAGGAAGCGGTCAGTGAGAGCAGACCCCAACTTCAACCTCTGCTCATCTCTGCATTTCTCTCTTTTTCTGCTGCAGTCTGGGAGACTGAAAACTCCGGTAAGAGGAACCTTGGTGAGGACAGATTGCTGTCTGTCTGTCTATCCCAGAGGAGCCCAGCTTCAGGAGATCCTGACTCTGGCTGCTGGGATCAGGATGGGGGTGGGAGTATGATGGCAGGCTATCTCTCCCATCCTTGGACTATCCTGAAAGTGGGGGCACAGGAAGATGGAGGACATAGCTCTTGAGTTTGAGGTCTTTATGAGCTTGTTCAGGAGGGTGAAACTCAGCAGTTGAGGAGTGAGAGGGGTGAGAAAGGAGTCTACACATGTTCATAGGCACATGCATGTGCTTACACATAGGCCTGAACCTGCGTGTGATCTGCACAGGTCTGGGATCTCCAGTGGCCGAGAGGCTGAGATGCATAGTGAGCAAGAGGGCGGAAGGGACAAAGCATGCAGCATGCAGCATGCAGCCGTGCATTGAAGGGTCAAGGAGGCTTCCCAGAGGTGGCATGCCTACTTGGAGACAAGGAGAGAAAAAATGGGGTTTACTGCTAGGTTACTGTGGAATTTTGGCATAAGGAAAAAGTGGAAATGGGAATAAAGAGTAGGGAAGGAGAGAAATGTCTCAGGATGCAGTGTGTGGAGGTCTTGATTCCATTTGGAAAAGCAGATTTTGAGGCCATGATGGAGAGCTGAGCTCCCAGGAAGCAGCCACTGCACCGCATACCCATTGCTGTTTCCTGCCCTTTCCCATGCTCCCATCCTGCTGAGAGCCTCCTTTATGCTCCCTCAGCTCAGGCAGGGGCTGAGTCACAGGCCATCCTGAGGATCACAGACACACAAACCCAGCCAGCCTGGTGTTAGTAGGTGCAGTGTGTCAGAAATGTGTGGGACTTCCATATGATGTGGCCTCTTGATCCATCCCAGTCCTTAAGGAACAGAGCAGCCTCAGCCTTAGTGGTAGACAGTGGGTGACATGGGAAGCCTGTAAGTGTTTGACCTCTGTCCGCATCTGTATTTTGTAGGAAAGCTTGATTTCCCTGATAGTGACTCCTTGACTCTCTCAGGCAAAGGCTGGTCAGAGTTGCTTTTGCTGCTCTGGGATCTTTGGGACCCCCATTGCTTGCTGGGCTTGGCCTTCTACGGGTGTGTGATCTTTGGGTGGTCATTTCCCTGATATAGTTATTGCTTGTCTCGTGGAAAATTGTACTTAAGGACACAAGTAGGACCTGGTACATACAATATCTGGGGAGTCACAAACTCTAGAAACCCTTTCACGGATTGCAAGTAAAGATCCCTGGATTAGGTGGTTCCTATTACGTTTGATCTCAGCACAGAACAAAGGTTCTCAGACTTTAATGGTGCATCACAGTTACACCGTGGGTTTGTTGGAATACAAATTCTGGGGCCTCGCTCCCAGGGTCTGTGATTTACAGGCCTGTGACGGGGCCTGAGCATGTGTGTTGCTAGCTGGCTTCCGAGGTGATGCAATAGCCCCCTCTGGGAACCACAGCCCTAAAATTCTGTGCTCCTGTGAAGTTGCTGGGGCAAGTCAGCCCAGGGAAGTGGGCTTTGTCACTCTGGGGTTTGTCAATCTGGAGAGTGCTCCGTCTCCCGGAGACTTTAACAATACTCACAAAACAGTTTGGGAACAAAAAGGTTTATGCTTTTCTGAGCCTACACTGTATCATAAAAAGGAAGAAAATAAAAGAAAGGAAATGTTCTTGTTTTTTCTTCTCGTTCAGGACATTTTTTTGAAAATTGCTTTTCAAAGCAGCTTCCCTTTCCTCTTCCCACCACCCAGAAGTGGGCAAAGTGGAGAGGAAATGGGGCTGGGGTAGGGGGTGGGATTTGGCCAAGATGCTGACTCCACTGGGACTTTTGGATTTTCTGAAGAACTGCTCAGAGGAACTGGGAAGGAGGTCACCGTGGCAGCCGAGGAGAGATTTTCTGGAAAAGGGCCAGCCTGGCACAGAGCTATGGGACACAGTTGCACTCTTCCATGGTCCCAGGGCTGGCTGGGGCTCCTCCTTAGCCCGGCTGCAGCACTGGGCACTGGAGAAGTGGTGGAGGCCAGTCTCAGCACTCGGGCAGAACTCTCCTTGCTGGCAGGGTCCCCCTCTTCCTCCTCCCCGGGCCCCAGGAAGTACACATCTGAAGAGACTGCCCTAAGTCTTCCTGCTCCGCCCATGAGGGTACAGGTTGGACAGGAAGGGGACTTCCCTTCTTGGTCGCTGTCTCCTGCATTGCATCTCCTCCACTCACTGTCCTCTTTGTCTCCTTCCTGAGCTCCTCAGAGGTGGCTCTGGCCATAGAAGGGAGGAATTTCTTTAGCTGTGTGTCCCCAGAACCCCTTTTCTTTGGACATTCTTTTTTTTTTACACAATTTTCTACTCCCTGAAAGAATGGATCCCATGTGTCTTAAGAGACCAGGTGGCTTATTGGAAGCCAGGCTGATGACTGCTGTCCATCTGGGCCTTGCTCAGGTGCTGGCTAGAAGAAAGGGGGTTGCTGGATCCCTCCCCTTCCCTGAACATCAGTGGCCCTCCCTTACAGACCACTGGGCGAGTGGAGAATGAAATGCGTATTCATTCACTGGAGGCTAAAGCAACCCTAGCTGTCCTGTGCCACCAGCCAGTGACTCTTTCCGTGGCTGTGACTGACCCTGCCCTCTCAGGCACCTCACAAGATGACCTTAAGGTCAATTAAAAGCAAATTGAAGTACATTAGTGACAGGAAACAGACTGCCAGATCCTTAAAGGCAGACATTTTTTAAAAAAACCTAAACAGACATCTTAATACAGGACATTGCTAGGTTGGTAGAAGTCTGGTGCCTGCTGATTAAGCAGGTGTCCTTTTGGTGCAAAACGTCCCAGCTGCTGGGAGGCTCAGGGCTGCAAATTCAAGGGCCTCCTATGGCTGCGTGCCCCAGGGACTTGCACCTCATGGGCACTTGAGGCAATTCCCAGACTGGTGCAGATGTTCTGTAAAGAATCCCTGGAGCTGAGGGTCGGGCCACCGGGATCCGTATTAGTGATGAGTCTTGGGTTGTTCTTCTGCACACTGACATTTGAGACAGGCTGACCCAGGCCCTGGGGAGGGGCTCTGACTATTTCAGAAAGGGCTCCTGGGAATATTCCAGGGGAAGGATGCAGAAATACTGGCTTTGGTAGGCTCAGTTCTCTTCCCTTTGGTTAAGAGGTCAGCCTGCCCCTTGCCACATCTGCACCTGCTTCTTAGTGAAGCCTAAGCTTCAGGTCCCCAGCAGTCACTGATTCCTTGAGCCTTTTGTCCTTCCTTCCCAAGTGGGGATGTGGGCTTCCAGGACTTCCCACTTCTGTATATAAATTCAGGGCCTTGTGTTCATTTCTGCTCCTCACCAAGTTTTCCTTCATGGCAGACAAGGGCTTGGTGAGCCGGAACTGCACTGAAGAAGGCTGGTCTGAGCCCTTCCCCCATTACTTTGATGCATGCGGACTTTACGAGAATGAAACTGAGCCCGAGGACCAGGTGAGTGTATGCCCCTCCCCCACTCCCCGTGATGGTGGCAGGGCTGAGGAACTCAGGATCGAGGTCGCACCCCGGAGTACTGGCTGTGCACCCAAGCCTGTGCACATGAAAGCAAGATGTTCCCTCACTGCTACTTCTAAGATGCTGGCTCCTATGACCCAGCAATGGAGGATTAATACTGGGCCCACTAGAGGCTTCCTGGACCCTTCTCCAGGCTGAGGTTGCTTTCTGTTCTGAATTGTCAATGTTATTCCCTCAATAGACATTTATTGAGCGTATGCAGAATGGGAGTACAGAAGGGAGTGAACCATCGAGCCAGGAGTAGGAGGGCAGTGAGAGATGAGGTCACTGAAAGACGGGGAGGAGGAGCCTGGCCCAGTGGGGCAGCTCCTGCCTGGAAAACTGAGCTCAGGCCCCAGGGGCAGTGGCAGGCCCCATGGAGAGCCCAGCATCCTCTGTGCTCTGTTTTTTGCTCCAGGATTATTACTACTTGTCAGTGAAGGCCCTCTACACGGTCGGCTACAGCACCTCCTTGGTCACCCTCACCACTGCTATGGTCATCTTGTGCCGCTTTCGGTGAGACATCGGCAGCCTCTGAATTAGTGCAGCTCCTCGCAGCTCATTGCTGCACCCCTTCCCTCGGTGTCAGCCTTGGAATGTCACTTGGAAGGCATTTAACCACCTGTAGCACAGCAGATAGAAACCCTTTCCTAGAGAGGCCACCTGGCTTGTCCGGCACCACCCAGTGGGCAGAAGCTGGGCAGGAGACTTACCTTGCTTGCTTTTATATTCCAGGTCTAGGTAGAAAGAGAGGACAGTGGGGCTATGTATGCATGTGGAGTCGGGGCCAGATACAGAAGCCTGGAAGTCAGTGAGGGTCAGATAGGTGGGAGAAGGGGTGGCGTGGTTGGGGGCCCATTGAGACAAAGCCAATGAGAAGGCCCAGAGCAGCCCCAGCATGGAGGGTATGAATGCTTTGGAGTTTAAGGCTTCCTGGTCCCTGACCTGCTCATGTAGGAAGCTGCACTGCACCCGCAACTTCATCCACATGAACCTCTTCGTGTCCTTCATGCTGAGGGCCATCTCTGTCTTCATCAAAGACTGGATCCTGTATGCCGAGCAGGATAACAACCACTGCTTCATCTCTACTGTGAGTGAGCCCTGGGGGAACCCACCCCACTACCCAGGATCACTCCTACCCACACTTATCTGACACCTCACAGGGAAGCATGCTCCTGTAGGTGAAGGCATCAGCTCCACCCATGGAGTTGTCCTGGAACTGCCGTATAGCTCTAGTAGCCAGCGTACATCACTTCCAATAGCTAGAATGTGTGCAGTCCCTTGGCCTGGGTCTTGTACCTGGTAAAGCAACTGAGGAAGGTCAGGTGGAAATGCCAGGTCTTGCTCGATTGAAGAGGAAACAGGTTCAGAGGGGGCTTGCAGGCCTCTTGGTCATTTAACCAGCTGTGCTGAGCCCAGGAGCTGGGTAGCCTCTCCAAACCTCAGTTTGGAGGAGGTAACATGTAGGCAGAGAAACTGGGCTTCGATGGAGTGGGAGAGAAAGAATCTAGAGTCTAGACCTTGACCAGGACAGTGTGTGTGGAGGGTTTCTGTGAAAAGATTCCTGGGGGCCTGGCTCTGTATCCCCCTGCTGGAGAGATTTCCAAATGCTCATTTGGAAGCTTCCTACAGAGCCGTCTGACTACTTCTTTCTTCCCCTTCCCTGAGAGAATAAGGAGGAGTAAGAAGAAGGAGAGGGCCAATCTAGTGGCCCTGTACTGTCCACCAGTCGTTTCCCTGCAAGCCATTTGCCTACCTGGGCAGCTTGGACCCCTAGTCACGGGATGCTGCTGTTGTCAGCTCCTCCATCCAGGAATGTCCTCTCCCTTAGCTCCTTGAGATATTTGAGCAGTAGTGAAGGCCCTCAGGACTCACTGCCTGGTCCTGTGGGCCAGGTTTTGGCAACTTTTCTGGGGGCCAGAGAAGCTGAAACTTCCTGGCTGTGGGCCTCCCTGTAGGTGGAATGCAAGGCCGTCATGGTTTTCTTTCACTACTGTGTCGTGTCCAACTACTTCTGGCTGTTTATCGAGGGCCTGTACCTCTTCACACTGCTGGTGGAGACCTTCTTCCCTGAGAGGAGATACTTCTACTGGTACATCATTATTGGCTGGGGTAGGTCTCTGGCTGTGCCTGGCTGGGCTTGGGCCTCCTGGTCAGATGTGTCCTGGGTTGTGACTGTGAGGGAGTGGCAGTGAGGAGGGAGCGATGCTCTAGGCTGTTGGCTAACCGCTCTTTCTTGGGCCCTTTCTTGCCCTTCCTGCCTGTGGGAAGCCCACTGTCTAAGGGAGAAGTTAAGCCCAGGACCGCCTTCCCCAGCTCTAGTTCTGAGGGAAGTGAAGAGTCCCAGAAACCCTGGGTGTGAGGGATGGTAAGGGTCCCCAGGGAGTGCGGGAGGTGAGGGGACACATTTTTTTCTCTTATCATGGGTCATCTTTTCTTGCTCGTTCAGGGACCCCAACTGTGTGTGTGATGGTGTGGGCTGTGTTGAGGCTCTACTTTGATGACACAGGGTGAGTACATGCCCAAGAAGCAGAGCTCAAGCACAGAGTGAGTTCTTATAGGAGGCTTCTCAGGGGCCACCTGTTTTCACATGAACTCCACTGCACAGCCGTCCCATCCCTGGGCACCACTGAACCCTGACCCCGTGCATGTCAGCTGTGTCTCTACCAAGAGACTGTGCAAGGTTTCTGAGCCCTCAGTGCTTCCGGGCCTAGCTCTAAGTCTATTCTCCTTTTTCAGGGTGTGAAAGAGTATTGAGGGTGGTATTATACCCCAAGAGCCCTGGATCTGAAGGGGATACATGGCCCTTTCCCAAGTGCCCAAGGGCAGCCCCATCTTTATAACCAGAGCCTGGCATCTACAGGCACCAGGAGCTGCAGGGGGAGAAGGTGACCGGCTCCCAGCTAGCTGGGGCAGTGTCCTGCAGGTATCCCTTGGACATCATCTCTTTTCTCTCTGTCTGCCCATCTTTTAGCTGCTGGGAAATGAATGACAGCACGGCTCTGTGGTGGGTGATCAAAGGCCCTGTGGTTGGCTCTATAATGGTGAGTGTCCTTGGGGCAAAGAGGAAGGGAAGAGACAGGGGCCTGGGCTGAAGGGCACACAGGAGGTGGAGTGGAAGGGCCCTGCACAAATTGGCTTCCTTCTTTGTCATGGCTGCATTATGTTCTGGATCATGGATGCGCAAATTATTTAGCTCTTCCCCTATGGTTGGGTGTGGAAAAGGTACCCCTAGGAATTGTTTTCTGGATAATTGTAAGCATTGGCAAATACTTCTTTAGAGGTGAAATTGGGTCAAAAGAGTATACATTTAAACTTTCAGGTTCCATATTGTGTTGCAAAAGCCCTTCAGCAATTTACTTTCCCTGCAAGAGCAGATTGTTTCCCCATATCATTGCCTGCGCTCAGAATGTTGGTCTTTTAAACATCATGCATTCCTCTGTAGGGTAGTGGTAGCTTATTTCTCCATGGTGCGAGTGTGCTGAGCAGACTTTTCTGCATGCTTACAATCTGTTTTTATTTTGGATATTTTGTTGATTTCTTCTGCCTAGTGTTTAGCAAGTTGACTTTCTTATTCTTCAAAGAACAGTGACACTTCATCTGTTATACCTATCACATAGCCAAGACAGCACGACCATCAGCTTTTGTCTTTATGAATTCTGTTCCTTGTTTCTCGAGTATGGAGGCCTGCTTTCCTAAAATGTAAAAATATTCTTAATTATTTTATGATACTTGTACATTAGATTATTACATGTACACCTTTCATCTGACTAAATTTTTTGGGGGTCTGGCCAAAAAGGATAATTAATTTTATCAAATTTTATTTTTCAAGGATGTACATTCCACATTCTCAGTCCTTTTTATTGAATCCTTTCTCCATTACGCTGAAATGTTATTTTATTATAAACACTCAATATACTTGTATTTGGTTTCAGACTTTCCCTTTTATGTTATTAATCTATTTATCTATTCCCATGGCAGATGGTGCATTGACAGATTGATAGCTGATGTGCAAATTTCTCTTCCCTTTTTTCTCATAAAATTTTTTACATGCTCTTCAAGTGGGTTTTGAATACCCTTCTCAAATTGCAATTTTTTTAAACATCTGGTTGAGATCTGTATAGAAATCGCATTGAAGTTATAGATTACTTTGGAGAACTGATTTTCTTAAAAGATTGAGTCTGCCTCTCCCACAGCACGGCATGATTCTCCACTTATTCAGTGTCTTGTGGAGTCATTTTGGTGAAAACTCTTTCAGTGTTCATCCTTGTTCTTGCTATATTAATGTGTTTTTCAGTTTGGGCTTTCTTTGGGTCTAGCAATCATACCATTATATTTTCACATGAGTTACTGATGTTGTATTGGAATGCTATTGGTTTTTGTGTATTTTTTTTTTTTTTTGCCTACTTACATTTCTGAACTCTCATGAGTTTATAACCCTTTGCATTGATTTCCATGGATTTTCTAGGTAGAAAATTACTTAATCTTCCCATGAAAATAGTTTTTGCCCTTCCTTTCCAGTACTTGTCTGTTCCTTGATTTTGTCAAAGATACTGTTTGCTCTAGCTCTGGACAGTGAGTCTGCATTGGGTTGGGAAAGTTCCTCCTGGCTTGATTTAGTATGTTTTTTCTTTTTAAATCAAGCATTCATGTTTAATTTCATCAAATGTGTTTTGGAGACAGTTACTGGAGTGATCATACTTTTCTTTAGTGATGGACATAGTATTCCACTTTTATGTCATTATAAACAATGCTACAGGGAATATATTTGTGCCTAGCTTGAGCATGTATAAACATGTTTTTAGAATAAATCTCCAGAAGAGCGGAGGTTCAGGGGAAAAGGATGTGTGTATTTGACATTTTTGTGGTTAGAAAATTGCCCTCTATGAACAAAGTACAAGAGTGTTCATTTCCAGTATTTCCAGTGTCTCTTTTGATGTTTGACGTTTCAATTACCTTAACTGTTGGCAGTGTGCTAGGGGATGATGGAAGCTTATTGTTGTAACGGATACTAGTAGATTATTTTTTGTGTTTCTGGATTAAATCTTTGTGACTATTCTCTGTTTACTCCTCAATGCACTGCTAAATTCTGTGTTAACATTTGTTGAAAGCTTTTGCATTGCTGTTCATAAATTCTGTGGTCTTATGATCTGTGTGTTTGTGTGCGTTTTCTCTTTGTCTGGTTTTTGGAGCAAGATTTTGTTAGCCACATGGGTAATTTGAATTAGTTCCCTTTTATTTGCTTTGAATCAATTAAATAACATGTAAATTACATCTTCCTAGACATCCATAAAATTATCTGGACCTGATGCTTTTTAACTAATTTATACCTTTGCCTACTTTTAAAATTTCTTCCGAGGTTATTACTCAGATTTTTTCTCTCTCTGTCCTGTAGTTGTTTTTGTTAAGTTTTATTTTACCATTTTGCCTGATGTTCTTTCATGGTTTGCAATAATTTGTACATCTCTTGCCTACTTTTTCACCCCTCAATTTGCTTAATTGTATTTTCTTTTGGATTGAGTAGCCCATGGCATTAGCAGTATTTGCTGTGCTAATTCCAGGCACTGATTAGACACCAGGCATGTAGCAGAGAACAAAATGGACAGAGTGAAGAGTGTGCTTTCTCATTCTAACTGCCCTGTAAAAGCAAACGAAATAAAAACAAAAATACATTTTTATTTTCATTGATCATATCTCCTATTTTTCCAGTTCCTCTTAAGACTCTGTCCTCCATTAATTTCCTGCTTGTACATGTTAAATTAGTGGCAATGTTTCCCTAACTTTTGATTTGAAAGTTTAATGATTTTTCAACAAGTATTCTTTTTAATGGGTTTTAGGCTGTCTGTTATTTTTCTCCAAGGGCTACTTTGGTGACATCCCAAAGACATCCCTGAGCAGCTCTCTGGTTGTGCCTGTTTCTATTTATTTGCTCTCTTTCCTCCCCCTTTCTCACTTTGTTTAGAAGGCCTTTGTCGCTGCTCTTTATCTAAAGGCAGATTCTGCTTTTGCTGTTCTCAGGCCATCCTGCACTTAGTATTGCTCTGGTGTCCATGCCGCTTCCCTATATCCCATGACTCTGAACTTGGAGTTTCTCCAGAGAACAGCTGCTGCCTCTACAGCCACCTCTTCTGTCTTTCCAGTTGTAGTTTTTCCATTGCCCCGATCCTACTTTCTCTTTCTCTTCCAGAAGTTGTTCATTTTCATGCATCATTCATGATATGCTTTCCTGTTTCCTGGCACTTCTAGGGATTTATGTTTTGTACCCCTTCTTTCTTTTCAGTGATTCTGTGGGAGGCTGGGAGATGCCCGAGAGTTAGTTCTGCTGCTGCCATCTTGGACTAGAAATGTAGATGTGATTTTGATGATGTAGCTGTAAGAAGGAGCAGAAGCCTGCATAGAGGGATGGGTATGTCAGGTCTTTGCCCTTGGTTAACTTTTCCTGCTTTTTCTTTGCTTCTCAGGTTAACTTTGTGCTTTTCATCGGCATCATTGTCATCCTTGTGCAGAAACTGCAGTCTCCAGACATGGGAGGCAATGAGTCCAGCATCTACTTGTAAGTACCATCATGTGGACGCCACAGCCATTTCTGAAAACCACATGGGCCTGCGCTTGGGTCACAAGCAAGAGAGGCTT
Organism: Chinchilla lanigera; assembly: GCF_000276665.1. Classification (NCBI taxonomy): domain Eukaryota; kingdom Metazoa; phylum Chordata; class Mammalia; order Rodentia; family Chinchillidae; genus Chinchilla; species Chinchilla lanigera. The sequence goes on from NW_004955410.1 coordinate 32,211,840, forward strand.
GGGCTTTGCTGACAGGGTGACCTAGCATGGCCATTTGCAAGAGTCCTTCCTCATTAAAGTGTCTTTAAAATACAGACAGACATAGTTAAAATATAGTTGCCCTCCAGGCTTTAGCCTTTCCTGAGCACCTAACCTGCATGTCATTCCACAGAAGGGGAAAGAGACTGATTCGGCCTGTGTGACACTGGGAAAACCAAATTAGGAAACACCGTATTGCCTAGGGTCATTAGAGTCTCAGTTGTTTGGAGTTTGGATCTCTTTAGGGATTCTGCTTCTGTGGGAAGCTTATTAGCACCACAGGGTAAGCCCACGCTCTAGGCCAACATGGAAAATTTGCTCAGTGCCCACTGGAGACACAGCAAGACATCTTCCCTGGACCGAGTATTGAAAGGGGGCTTCTTTCTGTCCTCTACCTTTCCTCAGGGACAGCTCTACCTGTGCATTATCTGGTACTACATCTTCAATAACCTCTTTCCTCGACACAGAAGCATCTCCTCTGCTTGTGATTATTGGTCTCAAGGCCGACCTCTTACTGTGGAGTGCAAGGCCTTCTCCATTTTCATGGCCATTTGGTTTCTGAGGAATCTTTTGTAGTCATGGCCCTAAGAGCGTGTCCTGCCGGCTCTCTTCCAACCCTCTCTTTGTCTTGTCTTGCTTCCTCTGAAATCAGGCAGAACATCTCCTACCACACACACCCTGTGGGCCTTGTGAATGGGAGTATGACCAGTTGCGGCGTGGGCTATGGGGATGTTTCTGTTGCTGAAGAGAAAGCCTGGTGGTCCACTGTAGTTGGTTAGAGGTGCACGGCAGGAGCCATAAGTGAAGCTTCCTGGATTCTTCCAGAAGACAGCAAGTTAGAAGGAGCTGTGCTTGGTCATCACTGGGTACTGAGTCCTGTCTTCATTGGAGGCTCCAGCCTGGGGCTCACAGGGAATGAGTGGGACAGTAGGGAGATCCCAACACAGAGCTCCCGGAGCTCCTCAACTGTTCCCTTAGAGGGAGAGGTGGGAGGTACTGCTCAGATACCAAGTGCAGAGCCTTCCTGAAGGTTCCTGGGGGCATCTCTAGCGACGTATAGCTTGGCCTTTCCCTGTCTGTGTAGCCTGCGTATCTCTCCTTTTCCCTGGGGGAAATTAACCCAGAGCCTGGGTGTTCACTGGCTCTGTAATGATTACATCATCCAGGAAGACACTTTTCTTTGCTATCCATGTACTATCTTTTTTTCACATTTTTGTAAGTTTTTATCAGCCCTTGTGTCTCCTATGTAGTATAAAATTGTTGGATATAAGTTATAACGTCTTGGTGGGGCCAGCCTTTTACCACCACCCAACCTGTCCCAGAGCGATCATCCCTGCCTTCATCTCCAGGGGTCACCGAACAGGGAGCTGCCACTCCCCTCACCTCCCTGCCCAGTGTTGGAAACCATGATCTTGTGTCTGGCCTCAGTTTCTCCTTGATTTCAGATTGGCTCTTGCACTGACAGCAACTGTGTATTTGGAACTGATAGATAGCAAAATAGCCATAGTTTCACTTGAGCTCTAGCAGCCCCATCTTCTCCCCTTCCTGGAAGGATCTGTTTCTTCTTCTGAGATCCTTGAGGCCTCTTCTTTTGGGGGGATCCGCCCAGCTTCCCTTCCTTCTGCCTGTGCATGGACATATACATGGGGCCCACACTTAGCCTCAGCCTAATTACAGACACCCAGCTGAGCCCTGATCACACTTGGCCAGCTCAGACATCCTGCCCCGGGCAGCAAGAACCCCCCAGGATCTGATGGAGAAGAGTGGACCCTGGTTTTGGGTTGTCCACACGTTAGGAACCACGGAGTCCCAATAAGTCTTCCCAAGCCATCACTGAGAACCTCTTATAAATCATACATGGTTTGCACCTTTCAGTGTCAATCCAGGACATTTACAAAAACAAGTAGTTTATTTCAATAAGTTAAAAACATTTTCATCATCTCTGTGCAATCTCAATAAACCCTTCTTTTTAAAGGGGAAAAAAGATTTCTCTAAAATCTTGCTAGCTTTGAGGCTCCAAGGATGAAAAGGTTAAAAACCTGGGTGGCTGCAGTCTGAAAGGCAGGTGGGAGGGCTGAGCTGGACAGAAGGTGGGCTTGATCCTGCTGAGGTGAGCCACATGTTTGAGTTTTCCAGGGTCAAGGAGACCCTGTGGGTGAATATGGTGATAATCCCAGTGAATATTGCTGAGACACGCAGAGCACTTAAAACACTCCCAACTTCACCTGTGCACGTTTAATGTTCACAAATCCCTAGTGCAGGGGAGGTAGGTAAGCAGTTGTTACACAGAATTATGCTACAGCCCAGGGAACTAACTAGTGGCCAGGGACATGCCACGCATTGGTGGGAGGGACTGAGCGAAGCCACCGCTGCAGCATAGGCAGGCTCTGCTCTCCAAGGCTGGCCACACAACATTGCTGTCAAAAGCTACAAAATAAGGCTTTCTGGAAGAAAGTGCCCCAGGGGCCTCCTCCTGGTGTGACAGTGTCCTCAGTTTGCAGGGCTTGGAGGAGGAGCTGCTCAGAGCGGGAGGCATCTGCATGGGGAGGGGCGGGAGGTGGCCGAGGCAGGGCTTGGGGGGAAGGGAGGGTCCAAGGCTACACGCGGTCCCCTGGGGCCCCAGGCTTATGTGTTAGGCTGTAAAGCTCCTTCAGTTCTGCCCACAACAGCTGTCTGATTTTTTCCTCTGTTTCCAGAACAAATTTAAACCCGCGAGTCCCCAAGAAAGCCCGAGAGGACCCCCTGCCTGTGCCCTCAGACCAGCATTCACTCTCTTTCCTGTAGGTTGGTTCCAGCTGCTCAGATGATAAGGGTTTGTCCTCTACAAACCAAGATGGTGTTCCCTACCCAGCCTTGGAAGGAATTGGGGTGTGGGGCCCTGCAAGGGGCAGTGGTCCTGAGCTACCCCTACACCGCCCTGGTGCGCCTGGTAGAATGAGTGCTAGGCTTAGGGCTTAGTTAGCAGCCAGAGATGGAGCCATGGACTGTGTCAGGGGTCAGCATGGGCCCAGGGCCAACGTCGTCTGGGGCAGCAGACAGGACTGAATGTTCTGCAGCAAGGTAGGGTTAGCCTGCCTTTGCTTGTGGGTCCAAATTTACCACTGTGTGCAGCTCACTGGCTGCAGAAGGGAAAGGCTGAAGTTTCTGGGACAGACACCCACTATACAGAGAGAGCCTCCACTCCTCCTGTCTTGGGGTGACCCGGCTTCATTAGCAGTGGCTCTCCCTTGCAGAAGATGAGCATCAGAAGCTTCCTCTTAGACCTGGACAGGGCAGCCCCAACTGCAACCTGTGTTTAGATTTCCTCAGCCTCATGAGAGAGGAGAGCTCAAGTCTCCCAAGATCCACAGCACTATGCAAGGCAGCAGTGCAAACAGAAAGCTCAGGCTGGGGAGCTTCACCGACAGCCAGAGGCTTCCAGTTTACAGGGGTAGGCGCTCCATCTTCCACATCCAAACTGTCCCTTACACGCACCTGGGATCATCCCATCCTTGCAGTTCCTCTTAGGGGTTGGCAGCAGGCAGTTGTTGTTTTGGAGATGGAAAAACTGAGGCTCAGAGGAGGACAACACCTAAGATCACCCAACAAGTCAGTGGCCAAACAAAGCCTCGAGCCTGGGTGCCAGCTCTCCAGCTAGGACTGTTCCAGGCTGGGAGAAGGCAGAGAGAGCTGGCTCACCCTGTCCTCGCGGTGGAAGGGAGGTGGTAGTGTCAGGGAAACTCCCAGCATCTTTCTAGCCATGCTTCTGCTGGGTTGGCAGTGTTTGGAGGTACTTCCTCTGGGCTAGGCGGGGTGCACAGCATCCCAGCATCAGGAGGGCCCTGTGGTACATATTCAGCCCTGACTCCTACGTCCTGAGGACCACCAAAGGCCCAATGTTACACTGACCCCAGGAGTCATAGAAGTGAAGGAGATGGGGGTGCTGCCTGCAAAGGGCTTCCCACAGGTGTCTCAGTGTAACACTCTGCTGGGTATATCCTACGGCCACAGCCCAGCCGGCCTGCAAACAGGTGTGAGGCCATGGTGTGTGCTGGATCCCTGGCTGGTTCTGAGAATGGCTTTGATCTTCCTGCACACTCATCACAAAACCAGGCCTAGAAGGCAAGCTCTGGGGGGAGCTCACTGCAGGGTGGGCACTGTACCTGCCGCAGAGGTCTCCTGCCTTCTGATTCTGGCGGTGGCCACCATCCAGCACCCCACCCAGCACCCTTGGCTGAGTTTCTTATTCTCCCTTGATTCCAACTCGGAACGATCTCAGTAGCCTACTGAGGCTCATCTCTTCCTCTTGATAGATTTCCTTTTCCCTTTTCCCTAATTGTCCTGAGATTCCCCTGTCTCTCTCTTTCTCACGCTCCTGGCTCTGGCTGTGTTGACACAGTCTTGTTCCATTTCTTTCAGCTCATCGTCTTGCAGACATTAAAGGTCTAGGGAAAGGCAGCATTTGGGGAATAGGGCCTCTTCCCCATCCCCTGAGAGCCCTCTGGGTGTCGTCCTCCCCATTCCTCTCTGAGCAACCTTTTTCTCCCAGGCTCAGAGCCACACATCCAGCGATCTTGTCACTGAATGGTTTGTAGAAAACTCTCCAAATATCTTTCAGAATATCAGAGGAGCCCGTGTGTCCTGTAGATATATGCTGGGTCCAAGAAGGCAAGGGACAGTTTTGGAACTGAAGATATGGGGTTGTCAGGGAACAGCTGAAGCTTTGACTGCAGGGTGTGGGCCTCAGTATGGCATGTAGGTGGCCTCTTAGGCTCTTGGACCTGGTTTTTGTGGCTCACCCCAGCTGAAGTGGAAGGGTCACTGGCCATAAGGGAGAAGCGCCCACCTTTCATTCTGCCCAGGGGAAATAATAAATGTAAAGTGTAGGGTACCTGCCATCTTGCTATACCTCATTATGTTCTTTTAATTATCTAAAGAAAACACTTTTATTTGCCTATGTCTCTTTGTACTTATAAAAAACACCTCTGATATTCTTGAGGGCACATGAAGAATTCTCTGACCCCTGCATATCTCTGTGGCTTCTTGAGCATTGGCTGGCTTGTGCATTCGTTCATGGCTCTTGTTAAAATTCAGATTCTGAGCAGGTGATAGTTTGGGTGGTAGCTGAGACTTTTTTTTTAAATTTTTGCCGTGTTGGGGATTGAACCCAGGGCTTTTGCACTGAGTAACATCCCCAGTCCTTTAAATTTTTTTAATCTTTATTTTGGGACAAAGTCTTGCCATATAAGTTGCTAAGTTTCCCAGCCTGGGCTTGAACTTGTGATCCTCCTGCCTGAGTTTTCCAAAGTGCTGGGATTACAGGTGTGACCACCATGCCTAACTTAGAGTCTATATTTCTAAGAAGTGCTCAGGGAGTCCTCCTGCTGCTGCTCTGGGGCCACTCTGAGTAGCCAAGCATCAGACCACAGCACACATTTCTCTTCTGCAAAGTAGGCCCACAGTGCTTGTCTCATGGGCTGTGTGAATGGAAAGAAGCCTTTGATTAAATGAGAACCACAAACTGGAGGGGTGCAGACGCTGGCCAGGATGCTGAGGGTCTAATCTCCCTTGCACATCTGCTTCACTGACATCTGATCCTCTCCAGATGTATCCATCCTCCAGCCAGAGTTAAGTGGTACCTGAGAAGGGTTGGTAAAAGAGAAACTCCTGCAGTCTAAGATGCCGCAGCTCTTACTCACCCCTGAAAGGTGTCAAGCATGCGCAGGACCACTAAGGGTCAGTAGAGGAGGGAGTCAGCCTGAGGTTTCTGTTAGGTTAGGGCTGCCCTCTCCATGTCCAGAAGAATGTGGAGCTAGACTTGTTGCTAGGTCCACCTCCTTAAGGTGACTAGTTTCTGCAGGGCAGGTCAATGCCCAAATGGTGCTCTCTCGGCCCTCAGCTTCTGCCCTTGAGCTTTGATCCAGGCAAGCCCAGCCTGGTGCAGTAGCCCTTTCCACAGGGATACACATGCCCGTGTCCCTGTGCCCAGTATGGTCACTACCAGCTACATGCAGCCATGAACCCTTAGGATGTGGTAGAGCAACTGAGGAAGAAGAATTTAGTTTGATTTAATTTGAATTTGCATTGCCACATTTGGGTTGTGGCTATCATGGGATACTGCAGGTCTAGGCTACATAATAATATAGTCAGTCCAGCTTAACCCCTGCTCCCCCTGTGTGCACTGACACAGTGAGAAGAATGCCTGGGAGGGAGGAGAGAGGGGTAGAGGGGACAACCAGAGGACAACTGAGGGACCTTGACAACCAAGGCCAGAACTCTGATATGCCAGCACCATGCGAGGTCCATAGAGTGAATTTCCAGCTGTTTGTCTCACTGAGTGACCTCTGGTGAGTCCACATCCTGAGCTTGGGGCTGACCCTAGGGATGGCCTCAGGCTCCTTGCTCAAGGTCCACTTTCGAAACACACATTCCGCTCCAAACTCTCTCACTTACCAATGGTCCCAGTGCAAATGCTTCTATGTGTGTGTGCAACCATGCACACACTTGTGCACGTCTAAGTGTGATTTCTTTGTCCAGAGCTGACCATGTCTTAGCCCTCAGCTTCTTCCTCCTCTACATGACTACCCTGGCCCTGCCTCCCCGCCCCTACTCCTCTGCCCACCCTCAGTTTCTTCCTTGCCCGAGGCCCCCAGCTGACAGAAGTGCTAATCTTGTCACACCCAGCAGCTGCGTGCAGAAATGCTACTGCAAGCCACAGCGGGCTCAGCAGCACTCTTGCAAGATGTCAGAACTGTCCACCATTACTCTGTAAGTGTGCGTGTGTGTGGCCGTGGCTGTGGTCGGGTGTCCTGGAGGGGAGGGGGACGCATGTTGTCGCCACCGCTGCCACTGGCTTAAGCTTGTGTCCTGCCGGGCTGGAGGACGTGGAGCACCAACCTGTGCCTCCTGGCCCGCCCCCGCCCCATGGCTGTTGCATGCTGAGGTCCCAGTGTCTTGTGAGTTCTCTGCAGTCCTTTGGTCCTGGGGTGGGAGGGGAGCGCGCAAGGATGGAGCTGCAATCATTGCAGGAGCATCCTGGGGATTGCCCTGTGCTGAGGAAGCCGCTGTGCAGTCTTTGTCAGTGCTGCCTGGTGTGCAGCCCTCTCCAAATTCCTGACTTCTCTGGGCTTTGATCTCTGCAACTACAAAATTATTTCTGAAAACATAGACCTTGGTTTCATAGAGACTGTCCCTTGCACAAGGCAGGGGACCTCACTCCTTTTGCAGAACACTGTATGTGTGAGCTGGTAGCCACAGTGACCCTATGAGTTGGGTCCTTGTATTGCTCCCATTTTACAGATGAGCAAACTGAAGCACAGAGAGACAAAGTGACTTCCTCCAGGCCACATAATTGGCAGGGCACAGATTTGAACCCAGAGAGTCCTTAACACCATGCCCCAAGTCGTATCTGACTAAAACACTGGCCTCCATTTGGGCATTCATGTTGAGTGGGGAAATGCCTCCCTGGGCAGCCCCCTGGGCACCTGTGATCACTGGAAGCTCTTCTTGGCATTTCAGGACTCTTCTTCCCTGGGATGGGCCTTGGGGAGGAGGATGGAGGCCTCGGCCCAGTGTCGCTGTCTCTCTAGGCTAATCAGATGGTACAGTGAGGTGCACATCCTATGGTCCCATGCCAAGACGCACGCAGCTCAGGACTGCACAAGTTCCAACTCTGGGGCTCCAGAGATCTTATTCATCCCCTGTCCTGTCTGCCAAAGAGGACTCTGAGTGCCTGAGTCTCCTGAAGTACCTGACCATGCCAGGGTTGCTGCAGGGCTGCTGGGGGGTGGCACCCCAGGACTAGTCCACAAGCCATGCTCAGTGGGGTCACCACGTAATCCTGTGGCTAGAAGGGTCTTGACTCTGTGCCTGGAAGGTCACTGTTTCTTATACCCTGGACCTGACCTGTCCAACACCACTGTGAAAACTGGAAAGGTTTGATACCTTGAGTTCCAGGACCCTATTTGGGATACAAGGACAAATATCCAGAGAGTCCTTCTGTAGGAGGTGAGGTAAGAGGGAGGAAGGCAAGTTCCCCAGGCTGATTCCGGGGAACCCCTCGAGTGTGTGCTAAAGTCAGTCCCCAGGTAAGACTGTGGCAGAGCCCCCAGCATGGCAAGGTGTGCTCACGGTTGGCCACTTTGCTCTTCTGTGCCATCTCGATACTCCCGGCTGCCTTCTGTTGCCAGGTCCTGAGCACACACACCAGCAGGACCTGGCATCCAGGAGGTGTTCTGGTTGGAGGACTCCAGGTGCTTGTGCCTGTGTGATCCACTTACTCCTTCATGGCAGGCATTTCCAGTGTCGGCTCTGTGTCCAGATGTGCTTGCTGTGGGACGTAACCGAGATAAACAAGGGGCTGCCCAGCGTTAGAGGCCGTAGTCAGAAACAGACCAGAGGAAAGCTGAAAGGATGGCCCACCGAGGCTCAGAGGAGGGGCTTACTCAGCTCCTCTTGGCTCTACTCTGGTCCACGGACCCCAGGGCCTGCACAAGGGTGAGAAGTGAGCAGTGAGCAAGGAGGGGACAGGTGGGCTCCCCACATGCCAGGCCCACTCCTTTCTGGACTGAGCTCCCCCAACTGAAATCTCTCCAGGCTCCTCCTTCCTCCGTGTCTTCTTCCCTTCTCTTCATCCCGCCTCATCCTCTCTTCTAGACGCTAGGATGTCAAGGCTGGCTTTTCTAGACATCTGGACCTCTCACACTGTAGAATGTTCTCTCCCAGAAAGGCCAGGTTTGGGGAGTGAGGGACACCCTGTGTAGTGGCCTCCAATCCAACAGCCACCCTGAAACCCCCCGCCCGCTTGGGCAGAGCCAGCTCTGCCGGGAGAAGGTGAAACGGATGCTCTGGAAGAGCTGGGCTGGGCACAGCAGGGTGAGGCTGGATTCTGGGGAAGGCCCTTGGGAAGCCAGTGTGTTAGGGTGGGCAGAGATAGGGCCCAACCCTGAGAAAGCCCCTGCAGAGCCCCCTCCAGCAGAGCAACAACCAAAAGGGCGCTGGCCCCTGATGCCCTCAGCACAAGCCACCATGTCCCTGCACCCTCAGGACAGGGCCCAGCCCTGTTGGCCTAGGAGTGTGGGGAGAGCTGTCCACAGGAGGCCTGGTGGGGTTCCCTTCCTGCCCCACCCCAGAGCAGATCTCCTTCTTTTCCTTTGGCTTGGTTTCCTGGGTGACAGCTTCCTTCTGCCTGGGTGGAGGTTTGGGCGCAGTGTCAGGAAGCTCTTCCTGGGACCCCTCGAAGTTTCCCTCTGTGGCCCACACGGTGCTGTCCCTCCCCAGCTGTCCTCACACCTCCTGTTGCTCTCCGTGGGCGTCCCCAGCTAGACTCATACTCAGAAAACCACTGTCTCTGCAGCACCTGGGGGCAGCTCTGTTGGGGCATGTAGAGTTTCCTTTGGGGCGGGGAAAGCTTTGATTTGCTTCAAGCCTCCTGAATCCTATCCAGTGTTTTTCCCTGACTGTCTTCTCTGAGGGGTTAGCACATCACACAGGAGTCCTTGTGAACTGCACGTACATTTTTGGTGGCTCTGCAGGACACTGAATGGGTGCCCTGCAGATTCGGAGGGTGCCCCTCATCTCCTAGGGCGCCCTGGAAGCCAGCTGAGAATGCTGAGCAGGGGCTGCTGTCAGGGTGTCTGGAGGGAGTGAGGCTGGGAGTGCTTTCTCTGCTTGGAGGCACTGCTCTCAAGCCCTGGCAGCCCCCGGAGCAGATGCCGTGTTTTCTCCCACAGACGGCTGGCCCGGTCCACGCTGCTGCTCATCCCCTTGTTCGGAATCCACTACACGGTGTTCGCCTTCTCCCCAGAGAACGTCAGCAAGAGGGAGAGACTCGTGTTTGAGCTGGGGCTGGGCTCCTTCCAGGTAGGCACGGCACATGCAGGGCAGAGCTCTCCAGGAGCCAGGGCCTGGCCTCTGACCTGCTGGTGGCTCTCGAACATCTTTAACCCTGGCTCTGGGCCTCAGTGTTTCTGTCTGTGAAATGAGCACCAGAATAGAACCGTGCTGGGAGACCTCTGTCTGCTGCTGTGAGGAGACACATGAGTGTCTGGCTGTCGCTGTGTCTGGGGATCCTGGGCCAGGCCCCCTTGGGTGATCTGTGGTGCCAGCTCCTCAGTAGCCTGGCCTTCAGTGTGTGATGGTGTTGAGAGCCCAGCGTGTCCACATCGAGACTTCAGCCTGCTGGACCTCGCCCCTCCCGAGGGCTGGAGTTCTGTCTCACCTGGGTTGGGGTCCCCGGCACAGGATCCCAGCGTGGGACCTGGCCGAGCTGAACGACAGGGCAGGTGCACACGCCAGGGAGCAAGGGGCTGAGAGGAGCGAGAGAGGAGGGAGCCAGCGGGGCTTTAAGCAAGCGAGTGAACCACAGCAGGAAGTGCACAGATGGAAGGAGCAGTGGGCCCTGAAGGGAACCCCGGCTCCCTGGTGTCCTCTCCTAAGCGGCCTGCTCAACTTAGCGTGAGAGCTGATGGTCAGGAGGTTACTCTGCATCTGACTTGCAGCTCTCCCTGCCCCCACTTCAATCCAAGGCCTTTTTACCTGGTTCAGGTGCTTAGCCTGGTGAGGCTGGGAGTTTCAGAGCCAGTGTTCTGACGGAGAACCAGAGCCCAGGGCTTCGGTGAGGTGCTTGCCGGGGCCACCCAGCCAGCATTCCTCACACACTCGCACAGCGCAGACAGCCGAGCTCAGGCTCTGGGGAATGGCTTGGCAGAGCTCTGGAAAATGTGCTTGTTCCAGTGTGCACATGCAGCCGCTAAATTCCCACTCTGTGCCAAGTGCTCACTCCACATAGCGTGTGCAGGAATGTGCAGCCCGGGGGAAATGGGGGTAGCTATGGAAGATGAAAGTCTGCTTTGTCCTGGAGGCATCCTGCCCTCAGCAGCCTATAGACTAGTGGGAGGGCTCAGAGGAAATTCTAGAACATTCCAAGAAGCCTTCCTATTGAAAATAGGATGGAGTTGGCCTTTGACAGTTGGAAGAAGTGGACCAAGGTGTATCCAAAGCCAGGGTGTACTGGTGGGGGCTGACTCACCAGAAACCCAGCTTCACAGGTGTGCCAATCTTGATGGGGCAGAGCAGCAACATGTGTCCATTCATACTCCACATCCCTGGGCAGTGCCCTAGTTCAGGACATGTATTTTTGTGCTTTCTGGTGTCATCCTCAACTCCTGTTCTTCCCACATGCCCAGGCACACAGCATGCAGGACGTCCTTTGCCAGTGTGCTCAGATTTGCCTTTTCTCTCTCCCCAGGGCTTTGTGGTGGCTATTCTCTACTGTTTCCTGAACGGGGAGGTAAGACTGTGGTCCTCCAGCTCATTGGCAGCAGAGGTGGGGCTTGCTGGGGTGTATCGCCCTGAGGAAGGCATTGCCAAGCTTGGGGTACTGACAGCAGAGGGCTGGTTATGCATCTGCCGGTGTCATGTGGTGCCAGGATCTCCTGACTGCCTCTGCCTGTGCTGGACTCTCTTCCACTGTGCAGCTGAGGCCAAGCCTCAAGCAGCGCAGAACTCTACCAGCAAAGGCACCTGCTCTGCTGCACACAGAGCTCCCAGAGAGTGCTGTCTCCATGAGCCATGCCTCAGGCAGCAGGAAGTGACAGTGAGGAAAGGGGAACAGGCAGAGCTGTCTGTGGGTCAGGAGGTGCCATGGGCAGGACTGCCGGGCTGAGGCTGCCCAGTGCTCAGTGCTGTAGCCAGCAGCACTGCCCGGCCCAAATGTGTCTCTGGCAGAGCAGAGACTGTGAGGATCTGGACGAGACCTCAGGGAAAGACCTGGAACCTTCCTATAATGTTCCATTTCTAGAGCTATAGCTTTGGGCTCTTCTTCAGCCTGTGGAGGTGCTCTAGAATGCAGGTGCTGGGGCAGGGGCAGGGGCTCGATGGATGGCCTGGGCTTGGGGAGTGACAAGAGTAAGGACACTCAGGTTTTTGTTGCGTGACTGTGATCTCAGTAGTCGTCTCTCTTTTTTGCATCTGAGAAATAAGCTAGGGCTTGGTGATCATTAGGACAACCTGCATACAGCAAGGACTGTTTTTAGGACAAATGATGAGAGGCAGAAAGGGCCCTCCATGAGGGGCTGGGCGGGCTGAGAGGTAGGAGTGTGTGTAGCTTGTCAAGAGCCTGCAGTGGAGGTGGGAGCTAGAAGTGGGGAGAGCGATTGGGGCTTTGTTTCCAGTGGTTGGCTATGGAGCAGATAGGGGCTGAGGTTCACTTGGCATGGCCCCCGCTCACCAAGCTAAGAACCATGCAGTTATGTGTTTGCCCAGAGAGGAATTATCTCGTGGATCTCAACCCTGACTACACGTTGGAATCATCTAGAAAGTTTCAAAGTCTATGGACATCTGGGTCTTACCCAGATACATGGATGTAATGTGGTCTGGGCATGTGGTCATGTTCATGTGGTCTGGGCATTGGGAATGTTTAAAGCTCCCCAGGTGATTCTAAGTGCAGCTTATTGTTAATGGTCAGTGAGAAGAGGAGTCTTCACCCTGACCCCTGTGCCTTGAGGGGCTGCTTGTTGAAGAAGCCAGTGAGATGCCCTGCACTAACCTCTGAATGGCTCAGAGACAGTAGGGAGCCACCTGTCCATAGACCTTGCTCACACGGTGACTTGAGAACAGCTGTAAATTGCAGCTGGGGAGGAGAAAGGCACGGAAGGGGCAGTGGCATGGCAGTGGGAAGGTATTAGGCCAGGTAGGGCTGATAACTAGAGAGGATGTCCACCCAGAAATCACAGCCCAGTTGTTCCCCGCAGGTGCAGGCAGAGATCAAGCGGAAATGGCGGAGCTGGAAGGTGAACCGCTACTTCACCATGGACTTCAAGCACCGGCACCCGTCCCTGGCCAGCAGTGGGGTGAATGGGGGCACCCAGCTCTCCATCCTGAGCAAGAGCAGCTCCCAGCTTCGCATGTCCACCCTTCCAGCTGACAACCTGGCCACCTGAGCCCTCTCCCTTGTCCTCTCCTGCCGCACAGGCTGGGGCTGCAGGCAGGTGTCTGCAGCGCATGTTTGAGCCTCTTCCCTCCCCTTGGGCAGGCCCTGGCTGGAGCTTGGCTCCTCCCCAAGGGAGAGAAGGAGGCAAGGCACAATCTGCTACTGCCCCTCCTATTTTGGTACTGGCCCCACCCACCACGGTTCCCTGGGCCCTGATTTGACAGTGTAAATAACCCTCAAATTTGGAAGTCTGTCCCATCCTTGCTTCTCTCACCTCAGCCAGGCCCCACCTGCACCCCACTGTCTGGCCAGCCTTGGTGATGGCCTGCCCCCAGGCAAGAGGCCTTGTGAGCTGAGGCTGGAGAGACCCTCCTCTGGAGAGGCTGGGGTAGGACCTGCCCCAACAGCCCCATCGTGTCTGACTTCAGATGTGGGCCCTCCTCAAGCCTGGGCCCAGCATCAGTGTCTAGGGGTCTAGCTCCTGGTGCCAGCACGGTGGGACAGCCCCAGGGCTTTTTCAGTCAGAGACTTCAGTTGTGGGGTAAGGGCTGAGGGTCAAGGAAAGTTCTGGTGCTTTTCATTTGATCCAAGAAGAACTGAGAGCCAGAAATGCGGGTACAATTGGGAAGGAGGTGGAAGAGTTGGGAGACCCGTGGAAGACCTTCACCATCTCTGATATTCTACCCCTGACTCAAGATGGGCATGGTTCACTTGGTAGCTACCCTTCTACCCCACCTGTCCCTGGGGATACCCCAGAGAAGCTGCTCTCCAATGACCCCTACCGTGGAGAGTCTCTGTAAGTCCCTGCCCCCATTTCCCCTCGAGTCAAAGCCATGTCTAGAATGAACCAGCTGCCTTCCTGTGATGTCAGCGTGTCCTCAAGCACCTTGCATCTCCATGTGCCCAAGTCCCCATCCCGGGGTCCGCCCACCCTCCACCCTCACGGATGATGGCCCCAGATGCCAGATCTTCAGGCCTGGACTCAGCTACTGAACTCTCTTAGAGACCTCTGCAAAGACTTCTTTGGGTGCCCTGGGCATTAGATCCCAGCAGGCTGCTAGAATGTCCTGAGGGGATGACATACCCACCATATTCATTAGCAGAAGCTACTGATGGTGGAGCAGCTACTCCCCAATGCCTATCCTGGCTCCCAGCTGCAAGTTGCACAACCATGGCCAGGCACAACCAGGCTCTAGAATGTAGAGAAAGTGCTGGGTGCCATGGGCCCCAGTTCATTCCACAAATTCTTGGTCTTGTTCGTGTTTGTGTGTTTGAGGACTTGCTTCATGATCCTATTGTGGAATGCCTTGGAAGTTTGGTTGAGGGTGATTTGGCTTTGCTCAGTTTCATAAAGAGGAAGGAGCCCTGGGACTTGAGATGTTTTTCTGGGAAAGGCCTGCAGATTGAGTGGATAGGACTCTTGTTTCTATGAATAGAGATGAGTCCTGTGTCTTTGGCAGTGCAGTCAGCCCCTAGGTCTTTGGTAAAGCCAGAGGGAAAAAGGCCCTGATGCTCCTTTCCAAGCACGTGTAGTGACTTTGGTCACAGGTGTGCAGTGGCCTTTCCATCCTGCACCTGACCTTCTCATCCCCTCACCTGCCCTGGGAGCCAGGTGTATTACACAAGCAAGTATCTGCTGATCACCTGCACTTGAGATGCTGCTTGGAAGGAGCTGTTGCCTAGGATTCAGAGACCTAGAGTCTGCCTCAGTTTGGTTTAGAATACTGTGATTATGGACATGATGCTTGTGAAGTGAGGTGGCTTCTGCTCCTTCTCCAGGCTCTGTACTTGAGCAGCCCTCCAGTGCATAACTAAGGCAGGTAGATGAGCGTGCATCAGTGTATCATCTGAGGTTTATGTGTATGTATGTGTGTAGATAAAGTGGGGAATACTGCTTATGTTCCCATTCTTAGAAACCAGATGCCTTTCCCTTCTATTTGGACACTACAGTAGTAGCTGGCATCCTGGAGGGCAGGCTCAGGCCATGGATACTTGAACAGGTATCTTGGCATGATGTGGTGACTCATTGCTCTCTACCTGGCTGGGGCAGGTGCCATGACTGGTATCCTAGATCCAAGGAGTCCCGTGGCTGTGGACCCCTTCATTTGCCATCACCCCACCAGCAGGTCTGCTTCACTGTGGAAGAAGAAACTGTGACTTTATATGTACATCATCGCCAAGCAGCAAAAAGAAAATCTACCCTGAGTCTCACATCCTGAACTGTTCCCTGAGCCCTGGACCTGAATCTTCCTAGTGGTTCAAGTTCCTATTGGTTATTTCTCTGTCTGAATGCTCTTTGTCAGTTTTGTGAGCAGATGTATGCTAGGTACTCTGAAGGTCCTAGGAGATTCTGGTTTTCAAGGTCACAATGCTCTAGGGGAACAATGTCAGGTGTGGGCAAAACCTTTCCCTCTCTGACCCACTGTTTTCAAATCTACAATGGGCAATAAGACTAGAGGATTTGTATATAGCCAGTGCATCCCCTAGAATTCCCTATGTAAACACCAGCTACCCCTTTGGAATGAGCCCTGGGAAAGACTGCAGTAATTGCTTTGAGCAAGAAAGGGTAAGAAACTGCTATGTGAAGAGGGCTTCAGACATTTGGCAAAGGTAATTCTGGAGAGAAGTAGGAGGCTTGTTCCTGGGAAGGTGCTTGTTCTATGTAATCCTAAAGGACAGACCCCACCCTCACAGGAGACTGACTTCTCCTTGGGATAACGAGGTAGATAGCTTCCCGTCATGACTGCCCGGCCATAGGTTGGCAGGCAGTGTGTGGAGAGAGTCTCTCATCCTGAGGGAAGTGGGGTTGTAAGTCAGGGAAGCTGAGGCTTCTGGGGAGCCAATGGAGGGTCAGAAAGTGGGATTTAGGAGGTTCAGCCCTCTTGTGGCCCCAGCACTGTGAGCCTCACGACTCCAAACTTGAGGCCAGACTGTATTCCCCATGGGCAGCACTGTGAGCCTTCTTGACATGTCCAGTGGCCACAGCAATTCCTCCTCTAGCCCCATCTTCCCTGAACTGGGTTCTTGGGCAGTAGAATAAGGGAGCTCAAGCTGGGCCCAAAGCTGGAAATTTACCTGTGTCTGTGGACACTCACCAAAGCCTCAGCCTCTGGATGTGCCCCTCTCTTCTGTGAGGAAAGACTGGAAGAGGCTCTGTCTTTAATTCTTTGAGTACCCTTACCTCCTTCAGGCCCACTCCAGAGAGAAAAGCAGTGAGTACTTTGTCATCATCAACTCCCACTTGAGCCCAAGAAACTTGGAAACTGGCTGGAAAAGCCCGAGCAAAGAGCAGGGGACTTGGACTTATCCCAGCTTTGCCACCTACCTGCTGTTTGATCTGGACTCATCCCTCTTACATCTCTGGGGAGACTCACAAAATACTAGAGCTGGGAGAAACAGAAATCTTCGGATCAGACCTCCTCCTTGGGCTGATAAGGAAACCCAGAGGAATCCAGCAAAATGCTGGGTGAGGAAAGGGCCCCACCAATAGGTGCCCAGCCCTTTACAGGACGAGAGTATGACATTGACCATCAGCATCCGTAGAATTAACACTCCTCCTTGTGCAGAAGGCAGACTCTGACTATGGAAAGTTGTCAGGACTCCAGACTGCAGGAGAAGTAATGGAGTCAGCATGCTGTGGGAAAACCTGTTCTCTAACCTGGGCTTCACCACCTGCTCGGTGACCCCAGGCTTACCCTCTCCTGCCACCTGTCTCCCAGCCTAACAAGTGGGGAGGACATGATTGCATCACTGGTCCTGCAGGCCAACATGAGGTTGAAGCTCAGAAGCAAAGTTTGGAAGCAACACAGATGTGGGCTCATTCCTGGGCAAGGGCCCCCTGAAAGGGACTCCATGCTGTTTGCTGTTTGTCTACTTCTTTGAGCCCTTCTGAATGAAATGTTACTCCACTTGTAAAACCACCAGCATTGGGGGTAAGGGGCTGGCCAGAGGGCTCTGGTGGACAGAGTTCAGCACTATCTCCATCAGTTTGCTTTCAAGATGAGGATGGAGAGAGTTTCGAGTGGGTGCTGTGAGCATTGCCATGCCACCTTCCTGGGAATCCTGCAAGGACTTGGGACCTGCCTCAAATGGGCTGCATGCCCATTCCTCCTGCTTTCTCCAAACTCCGAGTCCTGGGATGTGTCTGCCTTTGACCATGTGTGTCTTGTCTGATGTCTGTCTTTTGTGGCTTTGCACCTGTCAGGCTGGAGTGGTTGGTGCAGCCCCTGGCATCCCAGATGTGGCTCCTGGCTCATTCACGGGAGCCGGGCCACCTGGGTTTCATCTCCCACAATAAAGATGAGTCCCCCAAGACCTTACTGCCCCTGCTTCCACCACTAATGCTGTGCTCACAACCTTGTCCAGGATTTTAAGAATGTCAAATTGCTATAGCTGACTCAATAAATGTCTTACCATTTTTCCTGGTGGCTGTAAACTGGTGAAAGTGGAAGGCAGGGGAGGAATAGAGGCAGTAGGAATGGGGTCTTCCCCAGAGTCTGATCATTCCAAAGTAGTCCCATTTGTAAGGTTTTGTGGCTTTTTGAATTGCAAGGGATAGGTATTTGAATGGGTTCAAGTGGGCAGGGAAAGGGCTTGAAAAGGCAAAGGTGAAGTCTTGGCTTCTGAAGGATCTTCATGCACCTTGAACGGAATCAGGAACACTCGAAAGTCTTGAGTGCCTGGAAATGGAGCAACTCATCCTACAGTCTACCCTGTAGTCTGCAGTGCCTCGTGACTTTCATGTTGTTCTATGGGAGTGGCACCAGGTACCCCCAAAGCTCACCTGCAGGGCACATTTTGTCCCAAGGAGCCCCAGGTGCATCCCTGATTGCCAGAGTCCCATCAGCTAACACTGTTGGGAAGTCAGAGCAGTTAGTTCCTGCCAGGTCATCAATCTAGGTGACTATCATTTCCCTCAGTCCCTGGTGATGGTCACAGCACTAGTACCGTTTTTATATCAGCCATAACTTTTCATGTGCGTGGTACTGGAGACTAAACCCAGCATCTTCAGACTGAGCTACATCTCTGCCCCTTTTTAAACTTATTTTGAGACAAGGCCTTGCTGTTGCTAAGTGACTAGGCTGGGCTTGAACTCTTGTCCTCTTGCCTCAGCCTCTCAGAGTACTGAGGTTACATGTGTGTGCCACAGCACCCAGTTACAGTCACCATTTTTAGTTACTAGCCACAGGAGATATTTTTGGCTGATAAATCAGGAAAGGAGTTCATGAAAAAGATGTTAGGCAGCTCATAGAATTTTTGTAAGGCTGAGGAGCCAGAAAAGATATGTAAAGCCATATGTCATGCTACAAAATGGATGGCAAAAAAGGTGCCACCGGTGCTGCTGCCCCCTAGCAATATCTATTTTGTGCCAGGGACTTGATGTCACATTTACCACCATGTTGGAAGCAGACAATTTCACTTCCGTCCTCACCAACAAATCATATCCCACATGCAGTCCCTCTTCCAGGTGCTCACTTCTGAATCAAGTCTCACACGACATTGTAGTGGTGTGCTCTACTTTCATACTGGAAGGTACTATCCTGTACTTTCCATACTGGAAATTGTACTTTCCTGGGGTTCTACCTTAGGGAGGTCAGACTCACAAGTCTGGAGATTCTTTGAGTATGTCAGTAGTACTGCAAAAAGTCCTAGGAATAACAAGTGTCCACCACAACAGTGCTGAGGTCTGCTGCACATGGAGAGATAGCACTCTCCACATGATCACATGGGCCATTCTGAACTTAAGAAGTGAAGTCAATGAAAAGATGAATCCTAGCTCAATAGGCTGCTGTGAGCTTTACAACTAGATAGGCCAGCCAGGCTGCTCACCAATGCACCCAGGTGTTTAGTGGGGACATCCCAACCTGCAAGGCTGTGAGGTTTTGCTTTCCGTGGTTGCACCTGCTTATCCCCCAGAGATGAACAGACTCTGTCACATGATTCTGTTAGCATATACCTTGAGCTGCTTCCAAAATGGAGCCTATCCTTAAAAGACCCTTAAAATTAATTTTCTTGTGTGCCAGACTGTACTGACCGCTTCTAGAGAAGACTTCTCTCGTGTTCAGATGAATGTTATTCTCACTGATGTGCCTATGATGAACTGTGATTCCATAGTTTTCATTCTTAGATGTCACATTCAAGAAGCACAGGTCAAGACCCAGAAGTAAGTTGAGGGCTCGAGTTCCATATGAAGCATGGATTCCTTGGTAGCTGTGAAGATAAAACTAGTCAATGCAAACTGAGCTAAAACTAGTGAATTCTGCTTTTTGTACCTACTCCCCAACCTGGAGTTACTATTTTCTCTTTTCTCTAGAGCCCCTTTAATGAATGCCTTAAATCCTGATTCTCCCTAGGTAATGATTCCCGGTAATAATAATATTTACCCTGGGTAATGGTAGTGATAATAGTAAGTGTAAATAATTCTTGGGAATCCATTGGCTCTCAAGCATTAGCTGTATCAGGACCACCTGAGTGGCTGTTAAAATGTAGGTCGTGGACTGTGGATGTAGATCAGTGGTAAGAGCACTTGTCTCACCCGTGTGAGGCTCTGATTTCCATCTCTAGCCCTGTGAGAATGAAAACACAGATTGCTGAACTCACTGTCAGCATTTCTGATCCACTAGGTCAGAGGCAGGACTTTGCAATTTTTATATCTAAAAAGTCATCAAGTCCTGCTGCTGCTGCTGGAGACACCAATTTAAGAACCCCTGCTCTGGAGGTCCTACCTGAGTACAGTGGCTGGGCATCCTAGCTCCTGTTCGTGAACTCTGGACCTGTGCAAATGTTCACTCCCTAGGAGGAAGATATCAAACACAGGCATTAGCAGTGTGAACTTTATTCTTCCTCCAGGTCATTGCCTTGAGATTAGGAGGCAGAAAGGTGCAGGAGGAAATCGGCCTGTCACTGTGTACTCTCAATCGAAGTAAATTTCCTTGATCTCTCTGTTCAAGAATCCAGACCATCTTGAATCTCTGAATATTTGGACCATCTCTGAATCAATCAAGGTCAGAAGGATGCAACCCCCTTTCACCCAAAAGTGGCATGCAGAAGTCAGAAGTTTATTCCTCTCATATTAATACCCAGAATCAGGCAATGAAGAACTGTCACTATGCTTTGCAGTCTCTCTAGGGATTCAAACTTTTATATTTATGATCCCCTGTCCTTAGCATGTGAGTCCTAGTCCTAAGGTCAACTTATGGTGCAAGATGGCTCCTGGAACTTTGCATACCATTAGTCTCCAAGTGAAAGGGAGGAAGCTCAAGTCATTATCTTTTACAAAGCCTTAGATTTGCTGAAATCTCATTGGTCAATATTTAGTCACCTGGCCCCACCTCACTACAAGGCAGGCAACAACATCCAAAGGGCAAAGTATTAACTGGCAAGCAGTAGTTTCTGTCATCTCAAATCCCTAAATCTTTAGGCTATCCCATGGTGCCATTAAGCTCACTGCATATCTTTGAAAACAGCTGAGTGTCTATATGTCCTACAGTACTGGAAACAAACTAGGGGATACTGTCTCCAACTTAGACCACAGGTCAACTCTGAAGTGTCCCTTGATTAGAACTTGGGGACTGGTTATTTTCATCCATTGAAACCTGGTCCAGTTTCAAGAGCTGAAGGTGCATCGGCATCGTTCTGGTTTTCTTCATCTCTTGGGCTCCCACTCATGGCTACATTTCTTGGTGAATTTTTTGCCCTGGAGACTTCTACATTAACTGATGTCCTTATAATTTGGGAGAATCCTTAGAAATAAGTTATTGTGAGGGAGAGACGAGGGTCTTGTAATTTAAGATTGTCAGTTACCCTCAAGTGACCTCAGTTGAGAAACTTCTGGTGCTCCCAGCCTTATTACACTTTCCCTGGTGGGCAACATACACAGTGGTTCAAATGTGAACACGGAGACAACCCCTGCACCCTATACTCTCACAAGATTATGAATTCAGTGTGCGAAACTCATCACCAGGTTTGCCTTGACACAGTCATGCAGAGATCATTTTTATTGGCCTTCACCATAGTTCCTTCCTGATTTCTATAAAGAATAGCTCTAGAAATGTCAATCTTTTTAGGAGAACAGTGGTAAGAGGGTGGGTAGTTGTCATTTGTTTATTCAACAGCAACTTATTGAGCAAGTGCTGTTCATTTAACAAGTACTCTCAAGTGTCTACTGTGTGTTGGGAGCTGCCTTTGAGCCCTGGTGTGTACCTCAGAGAGCTCTCTGCTCTTGTGGCCTACACCCCATTGGGCAGAGCAGACAATAAGGAAAGGAAATGGAAGGAAGGAAGGAAGGGAGGGAGGAAGGAAGGAAGGAAAGAAAGAGGGGGTGTGAATTTAGATTGAGCCAAGTGTCATGGGGAAAATAAAGCACTTAGTGGAGAGTGCTGGGGCAGAAAGCTGGTTTAGGTAGGGCAGACTAGGAAGTACCGAGAGGCAGGCATCTGAGCACTTCAGCTTCCTGGGACTTCCGGCACCCCCAACCATCTCCTGTGGGTCTCAGCAAATACTTGTGGTGAGAGATACCAGGTAGAGGACTCACCAGGCATGAATGCCCTGGGATGCAAAACAAACTAACACACTCTGTGTGTTAGTTTCCAGAGTAAACTACCACAAACTGGTGGCTTAAGACAACCAAAATCTATTTCACAATTCTGGAGGCCAGCAGTCTAAAATGAAGATTGCCTGGGCCATGTTCTTTCAGAAAGCTCTAGAGAAGGGTGTTCCATGCTCTTCTTTTATTTCTAGTCTTGCTGGCAATTTTGGCATTCCTTGACTCTTAGATGCAGTACTACAATCTTTTGGCTTTACATAACTTTCTTTCTGTGTCCTGTTTTTGTCTGTTACTGTACTCTTCCTTATAAGGAAACCAGTTATGTTTCATTTAAGACCCACTCTAATCCATTATGACCTAAATTAATTATATGTGCAAAGACCCTACTTCCAGGCAGGCTCTATTGATGGATACTCAGAGTTAGGATTTCTGTATATCTTTTGTATCCCTTAGGGACATACAGCTCAGTCCACAAGAAAGGGCAAGGATGTTTTCGCCACTGATTGAGCTGGTACACTGCATTTACTTGGACTATTGATTTGGAAAAGGTGGAGGTGCTGAGGTGATGATAAATATTTGGAGCAAGAGGAGTTGAGGCCTCTCACCTGCAGGCATTTTACTTTTTATCAGTCACTTCAATTTTTAAAGTAAGTATTTTTAAGTAAAGAAGAAAAAAGTGTAGCAACCCTGATTTAAAACCCTTCCACCTCAGCCATGGAAAGACCCTTTCTCACATTTCTTGTAGTTTATGTGATCCCACTGCCTGCTTGAACCACAAGTCCCACAGCAGCATCAAAATACTCAGGGGGCCTGGTCTCAGCTGATGAAGCTGAATGGAATTCTGTAATGCTTTCTGATGACTGGACACTGTCTTTTTTTTTACTGTACAACCACCCCCAACCTTCAAAGGAACTTAGTGCCTATTTAAAAGTAAAAGCAAAAGCTAACCAGTGTCCCCATAGTCATTCATATGCATAGAAGCCAGGAATTTTGTACAAAACCGCATTGCATATTTATGCCCCCCCATAACACTGTAGGGAGTGAGGGTTTGGGAGGCCATCTCAGCTGTAATGAGTTCCTCTTCTCCAACTCAGTAAGAAAGGTCTTTGTTATGGCTCTCAGTCTTTTTAAGGGCCACCTTTTCATGTCACTGTAGCTATTCCCCTACTCTCTGTCCCTGATTGAGACCCAGGCATGACTTGGTGGTCAGTGTTTTCCGTGAGCTGACACTCTTGGTTCCCTTGACTTCTGGGCCTTCCTGATACTTGAGAGCCATTTGCGGTGTTATCCTTAACCTTACTCTCTTCAGACACTCTGTCCATGGGAAAAAGCATCCATGCCTATGACGTTAACCATGACTTCTGCTGATAAACTCACTCTTCATCTCAGGCACAGTCTGTTGGCACGGGCAAGGGCTTGGGCGGAAAGTACCATGGAGAGAGCCTGCGAGCTTGGATCCAGCACCACAGACAGTTCCAAGTCACTGTAGCTACTGGACAGTCTGTGCGGCATCTGACAGGAGCAGGAGCAGAAGCTGGGTGTAGGGGTGCAAGCCTGTAATCCCAGCACTGGGGAGGTTGAGGCAAGAGGATCGTTGCGAGTTCAAGACCAACTTGGGCTACAAAGAGAGCTCAAGGCCAGCCTGAAGTGCATAGCGAGACCCTGTCTCAAAAAGACAAAAAAAAAAAAAAAAAAAAAGAGGAGCAGGAGTAGAGCCAGGATTTATGGGGACTTGTAACTCATATAATCTGGGAAACCCTCTTTAACCTAAATGTGCAAAATTTTAAATTCAAAATTAGATATAAAATGAGTCATTTTTTTAGAGTGAGAAAATAGCATTACAAAAATCCACAAAAGGAATATAATATTTTATTAATTACTCCATGATACTTTTTACCATCTTTTTTTTGGCCACATATCCTTTGATCAGCTCTTTATTGGGCAACAATTTTTATACAATTTTCTGCACAGAGAGTTGAAATGTAATTAAGTTATATGGTTAAATTAAACTGAGTTTCATTATCAATAGCTTGGGCCTAGCACCAAAGAAAACAGAATCTTCCAAGTAAAATCTTACATACTTGATGAATGCAATATTTTTACTTGCAGGCTGGTATATGGCTCCACACAAGTCCAATTCTATGTCTCTAGAACTACTCACAGGGCTAGGCACTGTGGAATGTTTTCCTATTGGAGAAAGTGTAATCTTGGACCCTCTACCATCCACATAATTCTGGATGAATAACAGAAGTATTATTATTCACACTCCTGACTCTGAATGATGGATGAGTAGTCATCTTCTAACTGTATAAGGGAGCAACAGCACACCACACAAAATCCGCCTATGAGCCCAAATTGAAAGTGTCTCTAACAATGTCCCATTGGCTGGATCCCAAAAAGGCTCCTGGCCAGTTCAGAGCTATCCAACATGGGAGGAAGTGTGACAGAGAAGTTAGGATGCAGAAAGACTGCACACTTACTTGCTGGGGAAAAAAATACCTTGCTTTTGCACATTTCCCAAACACAGAAAGTCTTGTGAACACATTTCTCAGATCCAAGCAAGTGAGGGGCTTCAGACTGTGGTTTATGTGTTTGTCATCACAAGAAGACTGTTCTCAGTTCTAAAGGACTTAGATAGAATGCAGAGAACCAGAAACCTCTAAAGTTCCAGTCTTCAGATGATCCATGTTCTCTTTGAGGCATTTCCATCGTCCATCAGATTGATGGCTGCTCCCTGTCCCTGCAAAACTTCTTGTTGGGCACGGAGGGGGAGGGGTTCTCAGGGAACACCAGTACCAGAAATAACCAAAATCATTTCACCCTTGCAATCAGATGGAGAAAACTAGAGACAACCAGCCAGGTCTTGAGTGAAAATGCTGAATTTAACATTTTCAGTAAGAGATCCCAGGAGTGGGCCAATAACACAAATATCTGTCACTGCCATCCCAGCCTCCATTGCCACCTGCGCCTATCAAGAAACTCCTGCCTGTTTTTTAAGAAAATTGGTCCACTGTGATGAGGCACAAGGTTTGGATGGGGTTTCCCACATTCTTGGCCTCAGGAGTGGGTCCACACAGCCCACTTCCCTAGCTACACTGACTGGTTAAGTGATGAGCCCACAAGCCATGTGAGAAGGCTGTTTCCAAGGTTCTGGGAGAGAAAGCCTCTTTCTTCCAGAGGCAGCCCACAAGAGATAGCATTTCTCTTCCCCTGGAAAGTGGCATGGGACTGTGAGGCTTCAGGAACTGTGGTCATTTGCAATCAGGACAGGAGCAACTGGAGCTGTTCCGAGAACATGGTTGGCATCTCCAAGAAAAACCAGGCAAGGGGGACAGAGAGGAGTAGCAGAGAGAAATGGGGTCTGTGGCTTTGTCCCTTGATGCACTGGATCAGGCTTCACCTGAAGGCTGATCTACATATGGACTTTAGGAAAGAAATTCTTAATAATTTTATAAATAAATGCCCCAAAGTATATAGACATATACAACAAATTCTCACATGCCCACTCCTGAACCAACAAATATCCCTTAAATCAACACATTACAGATAGAATTTGAAGTCCCCATTGTGATAGAACCTAAGTTCTTCATCTCCTTGTCTCCTTCCAGAGGCAGGCACTAAGAGGAACCTCTCAGTGTGTATTCTTCCATTGAGATTTCTGAAAAAGTTTCCAAGCGCATGCAAAGTTATAGAAGAGTAAAACTGGAGAGTGAGATATGCTAAAAATCACAATGAGGCCAGGCACTGTGGCACACACCTGTAATCTCAGTTACTCAGGAGGCTGAGGTAGGAGGATTGTGAGTTCAAAGCCAACCTGGGCAATTAAGTGAGACCCTGTCTTTAAGTTAAAAAAAAAAAAGGTCAGGAGATGTAGCTCAGTGGTAAAGAACCTTGGGTTTAATCCCCAGTACTGAGGACAAAAATAGTCACCCTGAAGTGCTGGGGGAAGTTCTAGATAAAAGGAAGGGTGGAGGGAGGTCCAGATAAAAGGAAGTTCTCAGGGCAGATCTAGAACAGTGGAGAGGGTGAGGACTGCTTGGAGCTGGGGATCTGGAGTCAGAGCCAATAGAAGCTGCCCTGCTTGAGGGAAGGAGCATGGCAGTTGGGCTCTGGGCTCTAGCCACAGTGGCGGGCAACATCCTAACAGAGATGCAGAAGACAGCAAGAGTTCTGTCACAGAGAAGTCCACTTCCACCTGGCCAGTCAGGACGAGGAAGAGCCATTTCTGCTATTTTAGATATGAGCAGTTTTGGTAACAGATTAGAGGCTCACAGAGCTTGGAAAGGCTAAAGGAGATATTCTTGGCACCCTGCCTCTCAACACCAGAGTGGAGGGCTACTAAGAGCTCACCTGGGTTGAATTCAACTTTTGCAGGACTCAGGGATGTGCAGACTGTGTCGAGTGCAGCACCAAAGTGCAGTGTCCAGGAAGCAGCCTGGCCCCTCCATACCTCATGGTCCAGAGCAGGTTCTGACGGCAGCTGCCCAGCAAGCCTCACTCAAAGAAGGAGAGATTTATTTTAGCTCATGGCTACATAGGGTTTGGGCTATGGCAAGCTGGTTCCATTGCTTTTACACCTGTGGCAAGGCAGAAACATGGCAGGAAGGGATAGGGAAGCAAAGCCACTTGCCTCAAGGCAGCCAGGCAGGGAGACAAGCGGAGGGAGAGAGAGGTAGAGAAAGATGAGACAACATGTAGAACAGAAGGGTGCAGGTTACAACCTTCAACCACGCCCCACCTGTGTTCATTACTCACCAGTGATGCTGGGAAACTGTGATCTCATCAGTGGATTAATCCACTTGGTGAAGCCAGAGTCCTCATGACCCAGTCACTTCCCCTAAAGCCCCTCAGCTGGCACCAAGCACGCGAGTTCTGGGGGACATGTCAATTCAAAACAGCAACACCTCCCCAGGGGCCTCTTGTTGGCATGATGTAGAGACCGCTGAGGCAGTGACAGAGAGGCTAGGTGACAATAGAAACCCAGGACACTGACAGAGAGGGGACTACAGTGACACAGAAGCCAAAAAGGATTCTAAAGAGGAGGGAGTGGTCATCAGATGAAATGCTGCCAAGGGTTCATGAAGACCGGGACGGAAACTAGCAGTTGTCTGCGAGGCAGTCATCTGGGCTGTTACAAGCCATCCCTTCTGCAGCACGCAGGGCAGGTTTTGGTGCTGGAAGGAACCAGGGTGCCTTCGCCCACGAGAGCACAAGAGTCGTGTGGCCTCCCCAGGGTAGCAGATCTCAAAGTCACCTGATGGCAGTCCAGGGAGCTGGCGTAAGATGGGTGGCATTTCAATGTCTTCTTGATTTTGACTGTCAGGGACAGGCCCTAGCACACTGAGAAGAAGCCATGTGGGCCCCTCTCTCAGCCCAGGCCTCACCCGAGCCTGCCTCACGGCTCCAGAGCAGACAACCAGGCCAATGGAATGGTCAGTGGGAAGAACTGCAACTGGCTTGGAAGGGGTGGCTCAGTGGGCAGTCCTCTCTTGCCTCTAGGATCAGCTGGGAGCCACAGGACTTCTCCAGGAGAGCCCAGCCCTTAGCCCATTTCTGGAGGAAGGAGGCGGCCGTTCCACACCTCAGAACCGGCCTGGAAATGGGGTAATGGTGGTAGTAAGGCTCCTGCCTGGAAAAGGAGTCATCCTTTCCCAGTCCTTATCCGTCTCCAAAAATGTTGCTGGAAAGGAGCTTCCCCTGGGTGGAGGATGCAGGAGGAAAGGAACAGACTGAGGAAGCCGTGATGGTATCTTCCAGAACGTTTAAGGGAACACTGTCCTCAGGTGTCCCCCCCATCCCCCGCGGTTCTAGGCTCAGAACATCCATTTCTCTCCTCTGCTTTACTTGGGCTCCCCCGCGACCAGGAAGCCCGCTCCATTCTGGGAAGTCTGCCTACTCCAAGGGCGTACAGGGTGTTCTGGTGACACCAAAGCCCTCGTTCCCTAGGGCCACAAACACGGAGACCTGCGGGACGGGTGCTCTGCCTCGGGAGGGCCCTGCCCCCTTGTTCAGTTATTCCTTTGAATCACAGCAGCGGAAGACTTAAAATAGGCTATGACACACCAGTCATTGAACCTGAAGGGCAAGCAGGCGAGACAGCAGAGGTGGAATCCCCTAGAGACTAGAGAGCCAACTCCACCCAGCAAGTTCTCTGAGCTGGATTCTTCCGGGCAAAAAAAAACTCCCCCAAAACTAAAACAGTGCCTGGGTCTGCACTGCCATCTGCTGGCCATTTGGTTGATGACTTGAGCCCACCAGCGCTCCCTCTTGAAAGCAGAGCGAACTCTTCCCAGCCCCCGCAGGCTTGTTTCCACACAATGACTCATAAACGACATAATGAGGAGCAGGAACAAGCTAAAATATTTACTATAATTAGCATCGGGAGGAGAAACTTGCGTCTTAAATTGCTTGAGAAAGAATGTGGCCTACAGAGGCTTCTGGAGTAGTTTTTCTATTTCCTGCTGATAAAGCACACATTTATATTTCTGTATGATTGTATATAACATTTCTTCCTGTAGACCACACAAATACAATAAACTTGTCCTTGGTGTCACTTAGGAAGTGGATATGTGTCTACAAATTTTCTCACTTGATTGTAATCACTAACATATTAATCAACTCAATCATTCATTCCTCAGATAACTTGACATATGCACCAAGTCCTCATTTTAATGCACTGGAGAATAGAGAAGTTAAAGAGCTTAAGAGTCTCTTTTTCTCTCAAGAAGCTTATCTTTTGCAAGGATGTTAATAAATACAATTGGCTTGCCATATCTGTGGACTCAGGATCTGTGGATTCAGCCAAACTTTGATGGAAAATGTGCTGTCAAAATTTTATCTGTGCTGACCACGTACACAGTGTTTGCATCATTAATCTTGGCATAACAACTAGTTACACAGCATTCACATTGTATTAAGTATTAGAAGTAATCTAGAACTGAATTAAAATGTACAGGTGCTGGGGCTCCAGCTCAGGGGTGGAGCGCTTGCTTAGCATGAGCAAGGCCCAGCATTTAATCCCCAGCCCTGCAAAATATACAAACTAAATACACAAACAGACAAGCAGATATAGAAAGTACAGTATACAGTGGAGTGTAGATTATGTGCGAATGATATACCACAAAGGTAGCACTTTAGAGAACTGTCCTGGACATCTGTAGCATTCGGTGTCCTGGGGCGTTCTAGAAGCAGTGCCTCATGGAGCTGCAGATGTTGAGGGAGGACTTTAGTTTGAAAGAAGGCAAATGTGGCCTAGCAGATGCTGTTGGTGTCCACCTGGTTTCTTCACCAGTCTGGCTATTGCAGGTGTGAACTGATATGGCTTCTGCTTACTGCCTTCTCCAGCAATTGCTGACAGATGTCTGAGGGGCAACATCACCAATCTGGCCACACTCCCACCCTCCCACCCCATCCTGTGCACACTTAGCCAATGACTGGCACGTGTAGGCTCAGCCCCACTCCCGGTGTCCAGGAGCAGCAACTTCTGCAGTTCAGTGCAAAACAGTGCTCCATGAAGGGGCAGGGTGTGGCTGGTTCTGCTCAGAAATCTCAGTCCAGCTCTCTCCTCTGCACGCCTTGCTTTCCTTGATCCCTCTGTGAATGACTTGCTCCAGAATCTCCACATCAGGCTCTGCTGCTGGGAACCCAGACATAAACATGAGCCACCAAGGAGGCCTGGAAAAGATGACATGGAAGCTCAGGGTCGGGGAGACTTGCTGTCAAAGTTAGGTTAGACTCAGCATGCTAAGAAATAGTCCTCCTTCCAGCAAACACTTGTTGACTGAGTGCCTTCAGAGGACAGGGTGCTATTCTGGGCCTTAGGGACATAGCAAATACGATGGCGTCTTCGTATAATCTATCAGAGAGGGAAAGAAACCAGAAAAAAACAGTGGACAACATGATGGATTCACACGGTTTCCATAGTGAGAATAAAACATTGACAAGTCAGTGTCATCAGCTCTCTTTCTGACAAGCTGCAAGCCTTGCCCAGGGGCAACCGGAGGATTGAGTTCAACCTTTCTCTCTGCAGTTAGAACTCTTTACCTCCAGTAGCTATGGTTTCAGTCAATGTCAGTCTCTACTGAGTTTCTGCTGCACTTGTTTTAAACCATGGCATTGACACCAAACACCTTTCACTCTCTTCTGGAAGTCTGTGTATGGGGTTTTGGAACACTCTCCAGGCTTTCCAGTTAGATATTTCCAGTTATATATTCACCCAGCTCTGAATTCAGAGCTGGAAGCTGCAGAAAGGGCCAGGGACACTGGAAGCAGCTAGGAGGCTTGTCCATCTCTTCCCTGTCGTGGGCAACACATAGCTATGCCTGGGGTAGGAGACATGGGCTTTTCTGTGAGCCCAGAGTCCACTTGTCCTTCAGGGCTGTCAGTTCCATTCTTCATGTCCTTATGTTGGAGCTTCACTGTCCTCCGATTCAGTGTGCCTTCCAGCAACCTGCAGCTCTACAGCTGAAATCTTTTGCCGTATAAGCTCTCTATGCGGCATGCTTTATTTCCTGTGACAGGTGAGCACAACTCCCTGTGACAGGTGAGCACAACTAAATTCCATTGCTCCAGAGTTAGCTAGTGAGGTTTTTGGAAGTAAGTAAATCCCAGGGCTTTTATAATGCCTACTTGCCCCTACCACTCACGATTCCCAGACCAAAGACCTTTCTCTACCCCACTAGGCTCCTGTACTTTCTAGCCACAGTGTCTCTGCCCAGTTCAGAGGCTGCTGGTGTCACTGAAGAAACCTCCTGGACTTTTGGGATGGCAGGCCTGTGTGGGAATCCTGACTCAGGGCAAATGGTTTTTATGTGGGAATCCTCACCCCGTGCCTGGCTCCTGCCTGGTCACTGTAGGCACTAGAGATTTCATTCTCTAGCTCTCCACTGCCATAGACAGAGTGTTTGTATCTTCTCAAATCCATACATTGAAACTGAGACCAGGGGTGCTAGTATTAGGAGGCTGAGCCTTTGGGAGGTGGGCAGGTCATGAAGGAGGAGCCATTAAGAATGGGATTAGCACCTTTCTTGGTTACTGTCTTGTGGTTGGAACACAATATCCAGCACCCTCAAGTGTAAAAGTAAAGGTTTCTCTTGGCTTGCAGTTTGTAGAGGTTTCAGCTCATGGTCACTTGGGTCCAAGTCAGGGTGGCATGGCAGAAGGACATGGCAGAAGAGAATTGCTTATGACATTGCAGGCAGGAAGCAGATCAAGGGAGGAGGGAGGGCCCAGTGGCCCAGCTCCTCCAACCAGGTTCCACCTCCTAAATCACATTTAGCTATAAAATCATGAGTGGGTTGATCGACTGATGAGTGTCACACCATCACTCAGTCTTCTCCCCAAGCCCCCACCCGTGAGTACATGAAGCTTTGGAGGACAGCTGGATGCAAACCATTACAGCATCCTCAAAAAGAAGCCAGGGCCATTGAGCTACCTTACCTCTCCCACCATAGGGAGAAGATGGCCCTTTGTTTATGAACCAGAAAGTGACTCTCACCAGGCACCGAATCTGCTAAGGCTTTTCTCTTGGACCATCCAGCCCCACAGAACCATGAGAAATAGGCTTCTGTTGCTTATAACTGCCCACTGACTAGTATTCTATTGAAACAGTCTGAATGGACTGAGACACACTGCCTTGCTGTCCACTGTGGAAAGGCCTCCTCTGTTCATACAACCAAACAGCATCGACTTCTCCTCTTGTCTCATCCACAAATCCTCCAATGGTAACTCTGAAACAGACTGGAATTAGAGCCAGTCATTCCTAATCTACACAGGACAGAATCTTCCCAATGCAGGAGTAACTAACACTTGTGGGAAATTCAACATTCCTTTAAAAAAAAACAAAGTAAATAAGTAGATAAATGAAATTCTGGGTGGCTATTATGGCTTTTTCACATATTTAGTACTTTCTGTTTTTAAAGACAGAGTTGGGTGGCATTCATCAGGGTCCTTGAAGTTGGGCACGGCCATATGACATGCACTGGCCCCTGAACTGTGAAGCTAGTAGTGAGCTGGGCTGCTTTGCCCTTGAAATAGTAAAGAGCCTGTGTGAGATTTGCCATGTTCTAGCTCCCTCTGCTGGAGCCAAGAACAATCTCATATGTGATTTGAGCCATTCTGATTTAAATCACAGATCTGTTGTAACATTTCTGCCTCACCGCTCATCTTGACAGATGCACCATTTTGTTCTCTGCTGTCGTTTGGATACAGTTTGTACCTCAAGGCTTCATGGGCCGGAAGCTTGGCTCCTAGAGGTGGAAACTTTCAGAGGTAGAGTCTGGTGGGAAGTCACTGGGGGTACAGCCCTCAGAAGATTAATGTGCTTCTCAGGGGACCCCAGTTAGTGCCCATGAGATGGTTGCTATAAAAGATCAAGACTGGCTTCTCCTTACTCTCTCCGGCTTCTTGTCACTGACATGACAGGACTCCTTTGCTCTCACCGGCACTCCCCCCCATGGTGCCACTTGCCTTGCCAGGATGCAGTCAACGGCCCTCACCAGAACCAGCTCCATGCTACTTGGATTTCCAGCATGCAAAACTGTGAGTACGAGAAATCCTAGGTATGGATAAAGAGTTAAGTATAAGTAAAGAGCAAAGTGAGGAGTTGCTAGGGGCAGGGAGGCCCAGGGGATGGACAGGGAGAGCAGGCCCTCGGAGCTGGCCAAGCAGGCTCCCCCAACCCCCCGCGCCTTGCGCCCAGGCAGCGAGTTCTCCAGGAGCGGCAGGGCTCCTGGGTC
>NW_004955410.1:32249920-32250783 GCF_000276665.1 Chinchilla lanigera
GGCAGATAATAGGAAGTAGGGAGAGAGATCTGTCTCAAAGGGGAAGGGGATCAAGAGATGGAGCGAAGGGAGAGGGAGGGGGGAATGAAAAAAAGAATTAAGACGCATTATGTAACTGTACCAACTCTGCACAAAGAATGCAAACATTATGTATTACACACATGTACAGAAAAAGGAAGGGAATGAAGAGATGGGTGGAGGGGGAGGGAGAGAAAGGACAGGAAAAGGGATGAGGAAAGGAATTAAGATGTATTAGGTACATGTACCAACTCCCCACAAGGAATGTAAACATTATGTAGTACACATATGTACTAATAAAAAACCTATGAGGTAATAAATCTCTTTTTTCTTATAAGATACCCAGGCTCATGAATTTTCTTCTAGCAACATGTCTTGGTTACTTTTCTTTCATTGCTGAGACAACATACCTGATGCCCCAAATTAAGGAAGGAAAGTTTTATTTAGCTCACAGTTTGCAGAAGTTTTAGTCCAAAATCAGCTGGCTCCAAGGTAGAGTGGCACATGGCAAGGGCACCCGTTCATGGCAGCAGAAGATATCAAAAGCAGCAAGAGCGAAAGGGGAGAAGCAAGTCTCTCTTCCTCCTTTACATTGTATGCAGACTACCCGCCCTAGGGTAGGTGTAGCACTCACACCCGCAATCACAGCACTAGACAATGAACCAATCACAAACTCTAGATTCAGAAGCCTTGGAAAAGCCCCATGACCACATGAGACTTTGTGGGGACATCCAGACATAAACCATAACACAACAAAAAGTGAACTAATATATTCTCCTAAAATAAAATTGATAGTAATTATGTTTCTGTGTATTATATAAATATAAATTATATATAAATAAAGT
>NW_004955410.1:32251658-32364384 GCF_000276665.1 Chinchilla lanigera
TTTTGGTTTTTCTCCGGTACCAGGAACCGAACTCACGACCTTGCGCTTGCCAGGCAGGCGCTTTTGCCGCTGAGCTAAATCCCCAGCCCATGAAACTTTATTTCATACACAAAATTATTGAAAGTACTATGTGAAATTACCCTTGGAAAAACCAGTGTGAAAAGGAAAAATCCTTAAGAGTTACTGTCAGCCTATGTATATAAGAAGTATATGAAACATAAAAGAACTTTTTGTTTAGACTTGGGTCTCATCACCAAGATATCTCATTACATGTCTGAGATATTACAAATTCCAAAAGTAATCTGAAATTTGAAACTCTTCTGTTACCAAGCATTTCAGACAAGGGATAACAACCTGTTTCTGTTAGCTACCATGACACCACAACCACCCCAAAACTCTTAAAATAGCTATCACTCACTTAGCTCATGATCCTCAAGATTGACCTCTGGGGCTGGGATCAGCGGGGTGGTTCTTCTGGATTCTGCTGGGTCCTCTCATATGTCTATGGAAAGCGCTGCTGACCTAGGCTGAGATCTCTCCCATGTCGTGGTCCTTTGGCTACAGTGGCTTGTTTCAGGGAAGCCCAAGAGTATTCACTCAGCAGTTGGCAGGGTTCCAAGACAGCAGAAAGATGCAAGGCCTCTTGAGGCCCAGGCTCAGACTCAGTTAATATCCTCCACTGTATTTTGTTAGACAAATCAGTCAAAGGCAGCCCAGATTCAAGGTGTGACTACAGGGAGGGAAATAATCATGGCCACTTTTGCGAACAACCTGCTTCAGCATCAGTCTTTTGACCTGTCAAAATACTGTCATTTTGGTGAAATGCCTCGGAAAGCAAAGCATCCTAGAAACTTCTTCTCAGAGTTTGTGGTGAACTTATAAAACTACTTTTCATTAAATTCATTGTAGCAGGATCTAGGGCTCTGAAAAGTGAACCAGAAATAGGATCTCAAGTGGAAATCCCACCTCTTGTTATTTACTTCCCATAAGGACAAGAAACAGCAGTCTTTATTAAGTACAGTGCTTTACTACAAATATTAACCAACAACAATTGACCCTCTCTGGGATTTTCCATTTAGTTATTTACTGGAAGCTGTTCCTGTAATTTTCAACAGCGCTGTTATCTATGAGATTATCTTTCTTTTAGCTGTGCTGGGTTTTCAGATGCATTAATATAGCTTAATATCTCTTCCTGTTGCTTCTCTAATTAAAAGCTTGTTGGATTTCTAAATAGGAAATAATATATCCAAGCGGTGGTAATAAAGACTGCTAATAATCAGGAGAAAACCATCAGCAAGGGATAACAACCGTGCTTGAGGGATCTTCTGATGGGGCCCGGGAGGACTGCGGGGCCCGGCTCTGAGGTCAGTGTCCCAAGAGAGAGGCACTGCTGGTGGGCAGTGGGTCCTGTGCCAAATGTAGGAATCCTTGGTCCCGGAAGAGCAACTCACATCTGTGTTTCCAAGCACTGGCTATCCACTCTCCCGCCTAAGTCTCATTCTCCTCCTCAGTGCTTTTGTCCCTTTTGCCCTCACAGCAGGTAAGGGCTCCGGGTTCACTAGCTGTAAGAATCAGCCACTAGATGGCTCCAGAGGTCCAGAGTAAAGCGTTTGTGCGCTCTGCCCGCCTTGGTAGAGCAGGCTCTCAGGGCACCTTCCAGGCTACAGCCGTCCCTACACTCCCACTGCTCTCTCCACCCTCCTACTCACCCCCAAGCTATGAGTTAGGCTCCTCCCAGGGGCTGCTTCTGCCTGATTTTGAAGGTAGTGGAAACGTGTGTGTGTGTGTGTGTGTGTGTGTGTGTGTGTGTGTGTTGGGGGGTAGAAGAGTGGGAATTTGTGAGTTCACAAGAACTTCCGAGGCGCCCTGTAACAATCCAGATTTACCTCTGGGCGAGAAAACTGCAGCAGCTACTGCCCACTCCCAATCTCCTGCTGTAGCCCTCTTGAGCATCCCCTGCGGCCTGCCCTCCAGATCTCACCCTGTACTTCCAAAGCCTCGCACCTTGCTCTCTCTCCACCTACTCTTAGTTGAGTATCAGTCTCATCCTCATCTGTAGCACCTGTTTAACCCAGTCATTTCTGGGCTGAAAAGCCACCCTCTTCCTCACACAGCTCTCACCCCCACCCAGCCTGCCCCCGCAGCATTGCCCGCCCTCTCTCCTGGTCTGCCTTTCACTCCTTCCTTTCCCCTCCTCTGGTGTGGGCGGAGGCAGCTTTCCTGTCTCTGTCTGTCTGATACACAGCTGTAAAATCGATACTTGGGGCATGAGGTGACATCCGGGCTGAACCCGTATTGAGTTGGCCAAGCAAATGGGTAAATGCATTCTTGTTGGAGCGGTGGCTACCAAAGGGGGGACAATTTTGTTCCACAAGGGACATTTGGCATTTTCTACAGGTAGTTTAGGCTGTGACAGTGTGGGGAGGGAAGGGCATTTGCTCCTGGAATCTAGCAAGGACAGGCCAAGGATCCCCCTAAAGAACCTATAATCTCCCAACAGCGAGGAATTATTCAGGCCTAAGTAGCAAAGGTGCTGAGGTTGAGAAGCGCTGCCATAGAGAAGGTGGCACAGGAAACGTAGCTGGCTTGAGGGACTAGAAGCTCTGTGTTCTGTTTTGTCTTGTTTGTGTGTTTGTTTTTGAGATACTAGATTGAACCCGGGACCTTCACAATGAGCTATATTCCCAGCTCTTTTTATTTTGACATGGGGGCTTGCTAAATTGTCTAGGCAGGCCTTAAACTTGCAATCCTTCTGCCTCAGCCTCCCCAGATGCTGGGATGATAGGTGTACACCACCACTCCTGGCAGGACTGGAAGTTTTATTGCAGTGAGAGACAGTGGTAGAGGTATGACTGGAGACAGCGTGTGCAGAGTTGCCTTAAGGAGCTGGAGAGCAAAGGAAACCATGGGAGAATTTATTCCAAAGGCCACTGAAAGCTGTTCCTGGGAGCTTGGGAGCTTCATCAATATTTATAGCCAACGTTTACAGCCAAGGCATGAGTGGTCTTCATTTCAGTTACTGGGTTGAACCACGCCTTCTTGTTTAGATGGCCACAGAAAGTATATTGGTATGTAATGATCCTTCTGAAATAATTTGGAAGTAACGACAGACATTTTGATTTCATTACACAAACAGACTAGTTGAATCTACAAACAAAAGCTTTGTCCTGAGGTTGTATTATTTTTTCCTTTCATGATTAGTGCTGTGGATGGCCATCCCCCAAAAGGTCTCATTTTGAAAACTTGGTCCCCAACCTGTGACACTGAGAGGTGGTGGAACCTGTAGGATGTGGGACCTCAAGGAAGGAAGCAGGTCCCTGGGGCTGTGCCCTTGAGGGGGATTTGGGAGTCTCAGCCTCCTCCACTTGCTCCCCTGGGATATGCCGTGTCACCACTGGCCCACAGCAGTAGGATCTGAAACAGGACCCATCATATGGTCATGGCCTGAGGCTTCAAAACTGTGAGTCAAGATAAACCTTATAAATTGATTTATCTCAGGTATTTGTTAGAGTAACAGAAACCTAATTCACACCTATAGTGTTTTTTGTGTCCCATCTAAGAAATAACTCCCCATCCAGAGTTGCAAAGATATTTGCCCATGATTTCTTCCAAAGTGTTTTGCCCAGGGCTCGTGTTTAAGTCTGTGGTCTCCCTTAAATTAATTTTTATGTATGGAAGGAAAAAGAGGTCAAAGTTTTGCTTTTTTCCTAGTCAAATACCTCATGGTGCTGCTTGATTCTATATAGCTACTCATTTTTTATTTTTTTAAAAGTGTATTTATTAAAATGTAGCATGCACAACAGAAAAGTACACAAACCATAAGGTAGAGATGGATGAATTATATTAGTAATGTGATCAACTCAGATCAGGTAAAAGAATATCACAACAATAACCTTTCTTTTTCTCTTTCCCAGAGGAAACTATTATCAAGACTCTGAACACAATGGGTTAGTTTTTCCTGCTTTGGATTTTGAAGCACATGTGCATTCCAGCACTGAGCTATACTCCTAGCCTGGGAATATAAACAAACAGAATCACACAGTATGTATTATTTTATGTCTAAATTGATTTACTCAACATTTTATTCTAGATCTGTTTTGCTGCATGTAGAACTAGTTCATTTTCATTGCTGTAAATACTCCTTTTAACCAAAGTGTTACAATTTATTTATCCATTCAACTGTTAGTGAACATCTAGGTTGTTTTCAGTTTTTGAATGCTATGAATAATACCAATATGAAAACTCAAAGATACATGTTTTTATATGCATGCATACATATCCACTACAGTTGTAAAGTATGAATATATTAAACTTTAGGAGATGATTTTACAAAGTGGCTATGAAAATTTACATTCCCACCAGAAGTCTATAAAATTTACAATTTTTTTATTTCCTCACCAACACTTATTGTGGTCAATATTTTTAATTCCAGGTATTCCTGTGGATATGCAGTAGCATGACATATTTCATAATGGTTTTAATATTCATGCTTCTGCTGAATTACGGCATTGGGTATATTTTTCTATGTTTACTTTGACATTTGAATGTATTTTGTCTTGTCAAATGCCTGCTCAGCTCTGTGGTCTAACTGTTCTATTGAGTTGCAGTCTTTCTTATATTGATTTAAAGCTGTCTGCAAAATCTTCCAGGTAGCAATTTCTAGGGGGAATATATATTTGATATTTTCATCTCTTTGTAGCCTCACTTTCGTTCTTAAAGACACCTTTTGATAAATAGCAGTTTTCCCCCACAGTGGTCTTTTGAGACAGGATCTCACTCTGTAGTGCAGGCTGGCCCTGAGTGCTAGAATTATATGTATGTATCACCATATTCAGCTCAGTAAAAGTTCTTAACATGAATTTAGTCCAACTTCAACTTTTTTCTGTGATTAGTGCTACTTAAATTCAATTTAAAAAATCTTAACTCACCCCAAGTTCATGCATATGTTCCTCTGTTATCTTTTTGATGCTCATTATAATTTACAATTAGTGTTTTGATTCATCTCAAATTAATACCTATGCATGACGTGAGGTTGGGACTTAGGGTTATGGTTTTCCATTTGGCCTTTCTGTCAACCAGCTCCATGAACTGAAAAGAACATCCTTCCCTGTTGCACCACAGGGCTGCTGTATCTATTTCCTGTGGCTGATGTATCCCTGGTGAGTTCAGGCAGCAGAAATTCATCACCTCGCTGTTCTAGGGGCTAGGAGCCCACGACTAATGGGCTCAAATGAAGGTTCTGCTGCCTCCAGGGGCTTCATATGCTCTGCTTCTTCTGGCTTCCTGCAGCTGCCAGCACTTGCACCTGTACTCACCTCATCCCAGTTTCTGCTTTCATCTTTACAACACCTTCTCTGCTTGTACAATTCCCTTTCCCTTTGCACTTATTTATTTTTCATTTGAATGTTTAACTTCTTCATTTACTTAAACTGACAACTAAAAATGTACATACAATTAAAAATGGTACCAGATACAATTAAAAACTGTATGTATCTGGTACAGTGTGATGTTTTTAAATATGCACATACTATAGAATAGCTAGAGCAAGATACTTAACATGTACTCTTTCATGTACCTATAAATTTTTTTTGTGTGTGGTGAGAACACTTAAAATCTACTTTTTAGGAACTTTTCAAGAATGTAACTCCTATAGTCACATGTTGTACCGTAGATCTCTTGACCTTGTTCTCCTTATCCAGAAGAGATTTTGTGACCTTTGACCAATATCTCCCCAGCATTCCTTTGCCTCCCTCTTACAAAGACACTTGTGATGATATTTATAGCTTGCGAGAATAACCCCTATACTTATTAACTGCATTGTCTCAATGTTTTTAATCCTATCTGTAAAAAATTTACCCTATAAGGTAAAATTTGAGGTTCCTAGAATTAGGATGTGATACGTTTTGACAGACATTTTTGTTTACCACAGTTACCATTTCTCAGAAATCAAATATCCCGATGTATTTCTGGACTTTTAATTATATTCCATTGGTCTGTTTATCCTCTTTGTGCTATTAGCACATTATTGTGATTTTATTACATTTTGATTTAATCATATATCTTGATATCTGATTTTGTAAGCTTTCCAATATTATTATTTTTAGGCTGGATTCTTTTCCTCTTCTGTATTCTTAAAGAATAAATTCTAGAGTCAACTTGTAAGTTTACCCAAAAACACAGGCTAGGATTATGATTGATATTCCTTTGCATGTATAATGCCACTAGGGGTAACTGATTCTTTTAGCAATACTGAGCCTTCTAATGCATGGATATAATACTCATTCACTTCTTTATGTTTTTAAAGCAACATTTCATAGAAATATTTATACTTTTGTATGAAGAGAAAACATGTATCAGACTTATTTCTGATATTTAATCTTTTGATATTTTGGAAATGTTATATATAGAAGTTTCATTTACTTCTTGTTTATCTAAACAAATATAATTAACTTTTGCATAAAATAATCTTAAGCTGGGGATTTAGTCAGTGGCACAGCGCCTGCCTGGCAAGCGCAACATCATGAGTTTGATTCCCAGTACCGGAAAAAACAAAACAAATAAAATAATCTTAATAAATATATATAATATTACAAATTACCTGTTCATCTTTATATACACATTCATATAATCTGCACAAAATGGTGTCTTAAATGGAAGATTATTGTAATATAATTCTAATAGAAATCAGCCACTTCTGTTAATGCATGTACCTTAGATTTAGTCTCATGTATTTTAATGTTGTATGCCTATTAATCTTTGTAGTCAATTACTATTTTTAAACATTCAATATTTCTCAGCTTTACTTTTTTCCTCATTCTTTTCTTATTTCCATGATTTCTATGGGACAATTTTCTTTATGTCATTGGCATTTTATTGATTGTAGCTCTTCTGGAGATGAGTTTTTTTTTTTTTTTTTTTTTGGCAGCTTTTCATTGTGTGATTTTTTTTGTAATTTTTGAGGAATAGGTTTGTTGGGAAAGAATTTTAAATTAGTAATTATTTTTTTTCAGCACTTTGAAAATATCATTCCATTGTTTCTAGAGTCCCTTGTTTTTATTTATTTTGTTTCAAGGAAATGGCTTCATTTTTCTTATGGTTACTTTAACACGCTTTTCCTTTATATGTTTTTTCAACAGCTTTTTTATACTAAATCTTTGTGTGTGCATGCGTGTGTGTGTGTGTGTGTGTGTGTGTGTGTATGTGTTCCTTCTTGGAGTATGTACTGTTTGTTAAATATGGGAATTGATGCTGCTAAAGTAACTTAAAATGAAGACCAGGTTTGAAGAGTCCCTGAGCAGACAAACCAGTTTAATCTCATAAATTACCTAAATCTTGCTTGATTTGCAAATATAAGTAAAATTTGAACTATTTCCTATAAAATCTATGTTAAAGAAAGACAGAACTTAAATTCAATCAACTCATGGTAACCCTCAAACTTACAAAGATGTAGCAGCTTTCTAACAGGATAGACAGAATAAGGCAATTGTGTAATTGTAACCAATCAAATATCCTCTTTGCTTTCTGCTCATCCTTTCTGTGCAAGCCTCAGGTCTGCACCCCTTCCATGGACTGTCATAGCACTTTTGGTTTGGAACTGCTGGATAATTAAATTGTATTTGCTCATGGAAACTCTTTGAAATTTTATCATGCCTCCCTTTACTTTTTTAGCAATGTCTTTCATCAGTTTTAGAGAATTTCTGTGAAGTATCACTTCAAATATTGTTTCAATCACATACTTTATATTTTTCTCTTGGACTACATTTAAGTATAGACTTTAGTTTTGCTATGTCTCAAACCTCTTTTATTTCATCCTTTTATCTTTTTATGTTTCATCTTTGAGAATTGCTTCTGACCTATTACCAGCTTACTAATGATATACATTTATAGTCACATTCACATGTTCATAGATTTCTGTTAGACATATCTACTGAGTTTTTAATTTCAGTTTTGTATTTTAAGTACTATTTTTATCAATAAGTAGCTATAATTTGTACTGAAATGTGCCACCCTCTTGTCTAATTTCTAGCACCATATAAACATTTATTTTAAAAAGTTCATGTCTGCTAAAACTGGTATTGAATCACCTGTGACTTTGGTTTTTATTTCCCTCTACCTTCTTCTAAATAGTTTAAACTATCCAGTTTTGTCTCCCTGCAAATCTTTGTAAGGTAAAAGCAAGAATAGTAAATACAAGCACAGAAACCATATATATTTTCTTTGTGGAACTGGGTAAAAAGAAAAATCTCACAGATATCAATGTAGTTCATAGAAAAGAAACAAAAATTAGAGTGTTTGATTAAATCCTGTTTTAACAATAAAAACATTGTAGAGAATTGTAGATAGTGTTATCTTTGCCTAGAAGGGATTCTGTTGCTTCTGATAGGAAGAAAAATTATTACACAAAAAATAATCTTAATCCAATAATCCAATCAGAAAATGAGTTTTCAGTCTTTGTTAGAAATGCTCTACTCCTGATTCACCCCTTTTCTTATAGCACAGGTCTTTTAAAGTTCTCAACTGCAATCCTGGGGTATTCAGCATGGCTGATCTTCCAGTTATTTCCTTCAAGTTTTGCCTTGGAAATCTTTGCTAGGCTCTCAGTCTCTTAACTGCCACACCAAAATTTTCAACTTCTTTAGTCAGAAAAGCAGTATGAAATTAATGTCGACTCACTTGTTTAAACTCCTTGTCTTCATGGTCTCAGTTAAGGTCTTGTCTGTTATTTAGCTTCTAGTATTTCAAATGCGCACTTAAAAACACATTTCCAAGCATTTCCAGTCATTTTTAGTGGAGGAGTTGGTTTGAAACCAGCAACTTTCATTACTAGAAACATAAATTTATGATTAGTAATCTTGAAGTACTGTGTATGC
Organism: Chinchilla lanigera; assembly: GCF_000276665.1. NCBI lineage: Eukaryota > Metazoa > Chordata > Mammalia > Rodentia > Chinchillidae > Chinchilla > Chinchilla lanigera. The sequence continues at coordinate 32,260,529 of NW_004955410.1, forward strand.
AAATTTTCTGGTCCAGCTCTTTATAAGATCTTTGTATAGAGGAATAATCAGGATGCTGTATCAAGTTAGATAAACTCTTTTTGATTGAAAGCTTGGTGTATAATTTCCTCTAATTTTTGTTTCTTTTCTATGAACTACATTGATATCTGTGAGATTTTTCTTTTTACGCAGTTCCACAAAGAAAATATATATGGTTTCTGTGCTTGTATTTACTATTCTTGCTTTTACCTTACAAAGATTTGCAGGGAGATGAATGGAGAAATTGCAGCTTTAGAAGGCTATCTTTGAAAATGAGTCTGATCTCATTTTCATTTTAAATCGATCACTCTGGCTACTGTGTGGAACATCATTTCAAATAGCAAAAAACTGGAGTGAATCTAAATGTACATGAATACAGAACGGCTAAATAAATTATGATAAATTCATTTAATAAAACATCATAGCAATTAAAAATAATTAGGTAGCTTTCCATGTAATGACATGGAAGTATTCCAAGAATTATTGAATGTGAAGAGTAAGGTGTGGAACTATGTGTGTGGCATTATTGCAATCATTTGTGTGAAGAAATAATGTGTATACATATTTTTAATTAATGCACAAACTATCACATATAAAATCATGTATAAAAACCAGTGAAAGTTATTAGTTTTCTAGAAAAGGTACAGCCAAGGAATGGAATGAGGTCACTGGGGGACAGGTTTAAGAGGAGCATTAAGTTTTTAGTACATCTGTATTTTTTGGATATTATATTAGAGGCATGTGTTCCCTATTCAAAAGTGGAATAGAAATATTTTTAAAAGAAAACATGCACTTTACTTCTCTTTAATAAAATAATTTTTATTTGTGGGTATTGCTAAACTAGTTCCATTTTTAATTAAATATATTTTTATATAGTTATAATTAGAAAATTTTATACTCTTTCTTGATATGTTTATTAGGAAGCTTTCTGTTACCATAACAGAATACCTGAGATAGTCTTCTTTAAAGGTAGATAGCTAGCATTGCAGCAGAGATTTGGAGATACTGGCTCATGACTATCTGGTCCCAATGCCTTTGGGCCTATGGTGAGGCAACACATCCTGGTGGGAGTGAGTGGTAGAGTGAAACCACTCCCTCATAGTCAAAGAATGAAAGAGAGGGAAGGGTAGGGTACCACCATCCTCTTCAAAGGCACCATCCAATGACCTAAAGACCTCCCATTAGGTCTCATCTTCCAAAGTTTCTACAACCTTCCAACAGCATTACCTGGGTGCCAAGTTTCTCTCTGTGTCTCTCTCCCTCTCTTTCTCTCTCTCTCTCTTTCTTTCTTTTTTGAGACAAGTAGTTGCTATACAGTTCAAGGTGGCCTTAAGTTCACTATGTAGTCCAGGCTGATCTCAGATTCATGGCAATCTTCCTGCCTCAGCTTCCCAAGTGCTGGGATTACAGGTGTGTGCCACCATGTCTAGTTTGAGCTCCAAATCTGTAACTCATGGGTCTTTGGCAGTCAATCTCCAAACTGTAGCAATATGAAAACATCTTGCACTTTTAAAATATTGGCTTTGATATTTCTTTGCAAATTTGCACAATATTTTGTTTAGCTTTAGTACCATAATTCACTTGCTCTTTCCTCATTGTTGATAGTTTATATATTTAAATATTTTGTTCTAATATGTGACGTGGTTATGAACATCTTTGTGAACTTATACACATTTGGTCCTTATAATTAGCTTCAATATTTTATGGGTATTTGACATAGTGGAAGAAAAAGCAGGCACTATACGGAGCTGGAAAAGGTCAGAAATGATTATAGATTATCCTTTGAGATATTCGTGGTAAGCACAGCAATTTTCATTCATTCTAACATTTGTCCATATGGGTAAAACAAACAGAATCATTGCTCTTTAAATATACATTCAGTGAAGATTGAACTCACAGGAAATAGTGCACTTAAAGAATCATTAATTATTACCTAATTACTTGCACCACTGTGGCATGGACAGAAAAGTGCTCTGCGATGATGAAGTTGTCAATTACAGTTTATAATTAAGGGGCCAGGTGCATGTTTAACTTAACAAGATAAATATCTGCCCAGATGTTGTTTGTCTGCTGCTTCATTACCAGGTAGGTTAGAAGATTTTCATAAACTAGAAAGACTATTAAATGCATAACCTTGCTACATGGAGAAACCTTTTGCAAACCTGTTACTGTAGCCCATGTTCATTTATGAAAGCTGCTCACCAGAGTTCTGAGAAGGCTGAAGGTGTACGCACATCTATATAATACCTCTTTTGCAGAGTCTCAGTGAAATGGCTACATGAATATAAAAAAGAGCAAAACAAAAAAGTACTCCGAATTAGAGAAGTTTTCTCGCACTAGATACATGAAAGGACATTTTGTAAAATTTAAAATTCTAGTTTAAAAGAAGACAATAAAGAATCAAAGAGTGCAAGATCCTTGGATGTAAGAGAGAAGATCTTGGCAGAATTATACTAAGGTAGTCTATTAAGGAGGAGAGGCTGGGAGGGATAGACTGGCTAAGGGAAAACAGAAAATGGACCGTGTCAACTCTTACATTATTTTGCTAGGGCTGTTATAACAAAACATTACACACTGGCAGGATTAATCCACAGAAATTCATTTTCTCAACATTCTGGAGACTGGAAGTCCAAGAGCAAGGCATTGGCAGTGTTGGTCTCTCCCGAGGCTCCTGTTCTTGGCTTGCAAACAGCTTCCTTTCACTGCCTTTCCAGGGCCTTTTCTGTGTCTTTTAAGGGCCTTCTCATGTGTCTTTTCCTCCTCCTATAATGACATCAATCATGTTGAATTATGATCCCACTCTTAGACCTCACTCAACCCTATTACCTTTCTAAAGCCCTATCTCCAAATCAGTAATATTCAGTGTTTCCACACATGACTTTTGAGGGAAACTATTCTGTTCATGATACTTTTCTTAAAACTCTCCCAGTGACTCTCCAGTTCTTTAAAATGGCATACAAGGATCCTTACAATCTGGTTTAGTGCAATTTCTCAATATTTTCTCCTTTTGCATACTTCACTGCAGCTACATTGACAGGTATCTCTGAATCGTTTGTGTATCTCTAAAACCAGGCATACTCCCACTTCAGAGCCTTTGCAATGGTTTTGCTGTCCTTGGGATAGCTGCAGAGCTAGCTTTCTCACTGCCACAGGGCCACTGTTTACAGAACTTTGTACCAATGATATCTTTTCTGACCATCACATACAAAGTTCAGTTCAGTTTAGCTTCTGTCATTTTCTTTGCCCTTTCACCCAGTCTTGTTACCTTATTTCCTAACATCTATATATTCTGGTATTTTTTTTTTTTTTTTTTTTTGCTTATTTTCTGTGTGTGCCTCATAGGTTAAGGCAGTAATTGATTTACATGATATCAGAGGTTTGACTTTTGTGTTTCCTGTTATGGCAGCTAGAAAGAGAAGATATGACTTAAAAAGAAAGACAATTTGATTGACAGCAGATGTTAGCAATTGTAGAAGACAACAAATAATGAGATATTTTCAATTTGTTGATAGAAAATTATTACCAACTTAGAAAATTGCTTTGCAAGGCATTTTCAAATAAACAAAAACAGAAGTAATTTCATTTTAAGAGGAATTCCTTATAAGAATGTTGGTTCAGGCAGAAAGAAAAGACTCTAGAATGTCTTTAGTTTAGAATACAAGAAGAAAAGGCAAGAATAAATAAATACTTTTTAAAAACAAGTTTATACATCCAAACACATATTATTTATTAAATAATAGAAGTTAATTTATAGAGCTAAAAAAGCCAGAATCTAAATATAAATGTAAAATGCCAAACTAGTACAATAGCAAACACAGATTAAGAAAAGCATGAATCAAAGCTTATCAACTATTAGAACATTGGAAAACAAAGAGAAAAGAAGTTCAGAAAAGTGGGACAAATAAGAATCAATTACTAAGGTTGTAGAAATCAGCCAATATATGAATCCCAGTAAAATATTAACCTCAATAAAAGTAGATTAAATCTATCAGTTAAAAGATGAAATTTGGCAGATTGGATTAAAATTTCACAGTATGGATATTTATCTTATTCATAAGGGAGAAGAAGAATATTGAAAGACTGACAGTGGAAAGATAGAAAAAAATGTACGGAGACACTAACCAAATGCTCTCCCTAATATGTGAAGTCTAAAAAAAAGATGACAAGTAATTAGACAGAGACTATTATTAGATAAGAGGGAGGGAGGAAGGGAGAGGAAGAAGGGATATATAAGACTGGGTAATTGGTACCCAAATGTGATCAAAATACGTTATACACATTGAAACCATCCCCAAACACTTGAAACTAGGGATGATGAAATGATAAAAATATGCTATGCACATGTGTGAATGTCCTGAAATGAAGCCTATTAATCTGTAATAGCGTAATAATGGAGTTTGTAAATTTTTGCCCTCAATTACGAGATGAAACATGAAAAGTCTATGGTAATTTCAACTATGATGTCTATTGTTTGACCTCATTTACATAAAAAAATAAGATTTCAAAGTCTTACATATTTGAAATGAAAAAACATACTTTCTAGTGTGTAAAAAACTAGTAGAAATTTTAAAAATACTTAGAATTACATAACAATGGAAACATTGTACATTAAAAATTGTATCATACATAAAACTGTGAAATATGCACAGTGGTACACAAGGAAGATTTGTGACATTCAGTGCTTAATATTTCAGAAACTCTAAAAAGTCAGTAGTATAAAAGGTCAAAATTGAAGGAAACAAGAATGAAGGAAAAACCTCAGAACAGCATATTCAAATAACTAGCATCTCACTACTAACCTAAACAAGTTGATCCCTTAACATCTACTTTAAGATCATTTTTAAAAAATCAGCAAGAAACGTATATATGTGCTATATACACAGGATACATCTAAACCCATTGAATCAGAAAAATAAACTTAAAAAAATGGGTCAAAAACATCAGAAAATCCAAATACAAAATACAAACAAGAGTTAACACATCAATAAAGGACTGAGTCACAATGAAAATATATGCCCAAGATCTTAAACAGAGTGACACATTATCATATACAGTAAATATAAATGTTAAAATATGAGGATAAACTGATAGACATGGAACTGCATTTGGAGAGATTATCAAACCTTCTTTAGCTTCTGATCCATAACCTCAGAACAAGAATATGGACATCTCCATTTTCAAAATGAACCTGTTCGATTTGGTAGTTATAAAAACTCTCCACATACAATCAGAAATTCACTTTTTACTAAAATTATGTTTACTACATAATAAACATGGTTCTAGAAGTACTCTGAGTAAATTAGACTTTTAAAAATGAATGAACAAAAAAGAATACCAACGAATGAAGTTAATACTAAGAAAAGACCTTGAAAACCATTTCATCTGTGTTAGTCAGTTTTATGGCTTGTGTCTAGATGTCTCCCATCACCACTAGGAAGCCTTGTGTAGTCATAGACTTTTTGGAGATGGCTGAATCTAGAGTGTGTAATGCTGGAATTAATGATGTGATGCTGGGGTTGAGTCATGATGGGATGCTAGGATTAAGGGCCGCACCCTGGGTGCAGAATATAAGAGACAAAGAGTGTTGCTGTTGTCACTGCTTGTTGCTTGCTGCTTCGCTACTTCACGGCTTTGTTACCTTCTGCCCACCAAGAACTGTATCTCCTCTGTGATTCCCTTCTGCCATGCAATCCTGCTTTAAAGCCAGTCTATTATAGGCTGAAACCTCTACAAACTGTAAGCCCAAATAGACTTTTCCTCCTTTTACTTTGGGTGTTGTGTATTTTGCCTCAGCAACAAGAAAGTGTAACTAAGACAGTCACACTTCTTTGGCTGCAAGAAAAAGAAACTCAGTACAAATTAACTTGAAACAAGAGGATTTCCTGAAGCTTCCTAGACAGTGGAGAGAAGGGGTATGCCTGGCCTTAAGGATGACAACTTCGGAGACTGGAAGCCTGGAGTACTTGTTGGTGTTATGTTTCATTTCCACTCTTCTCTCATTCCTTCTCCCCATGGTGGGTGTTATGGTTTGTATCTGGATGTCCCCCCAAAGCCTCATGCAGTCATGGAGTGGAGAAGGTTTTTCAGAAGTGGCTGAATCTAGAGTCTGTGACCTATCCACTCCAGCTGCACATCTTTCCATCTCAACAGATACAGCAAAAATACTCACTGCTGTCCACTGCCCTGCAGCTTCTTCCTAGTGCAAAGAAATATGGCCTATCCTTACCTCCTGCTGTTAGTTTGGGGCAGTGTTGTCAATAAACTGTGTGGAAGAGACAAGAGTCACTATGGAGAGTTTAGGGCAAGGAGGGTTCTATATGCTGTCTCTTTCCTGCATGGTGAGCTTTCAAAAACATCAAGGTCATGAGGGACAAAGAAAGTTTGAAGAACTGTCATAAATTGGAGAACATTAAGAGGACATAACTCAATGCAAATATGGGATTCTGGACTGCGTCTCAGAACACACGAAAGACAGTTGAGGAAAAACTATTCAAATTTCAAAAATTTGTAGTTTAGTTTATGGTACTGTACTAATATTAAATTCCTGTTTTTATAATTGCTTTGTAGCTATGGAAAAAGTGAAAAAAGAATTATCATGTACACATACCAACTCCCCACAAAAATCTAGTCATTATTTAGTGCAAAAATGTCCTAATAAAGAAAGAAAGTGTAGGTATAAGGGAAACTTGAGTGAAATGTAGACAGAAAGCCTGTGACTTTTAAAAATATTGTTCTGTAACTATAAAATTATTTCAAAATAAATCATTAAAATGTATATGTCCTCTATTCCTCAGGTTTATTTGGCTGAATTAAAAAGCACACAAACAAAAAACTTTGGTTTACATATTTCCTTCTAAGTATTACAAGTTGTTACTTTATGGGTTTGGGGGGATATTACTTGTCAAAAATAAAATTGCCACCTGATTTTTTTTCCCCTTGCCATTGATTTGGTCTTTTTCTCTGAGTATGCAAAAGATGTTCCTTTTTCTATTTTTTAAAGATGGATAAAATTCCAGGGCCTTAATGTTGATCATTCTGAATAAATTTTTTCTAACAGTGTGTTCTTTCAACGTGGAATATTAAATTTTGAAATTTATTATTTAAGTAGAGTTCTCCCTCTCCCCAACTTTCCATTTTGAAAAAGTTCTAAATATTCAGGAAAATTGAAAGGAAAGCAAAGTGAACATCTATACATACTTCATCTATACGTACTAATTGTTAACATTTTCATTACATTTCCTCTGTATCTCTGTATGTGTGCTACTTATTTATTTATATTTGGGAAAACTTTTGAGAGTAATTTCTGATATGATAACCTCAAATACTGTAGCTGCATATTTTACCAGGAATCTTTCTATAAACAAGGACATTATCCTTCTTAGCTCAAAATAATTATTGTACTACAATTAACATTGATAAAGCACTTTATCTAATATATCATATTCAAATTTCCTCATTCAACAGTATCCTTAGTAGCTTTTTATTCCAATTTAGGTTGCAATAATCACACATTGTATTTGGTTGTTGAACTTCTTAAATGTTCTTTAATCCAGAACTGTTCCTGCAATCAGATAAGAATGAGTCATTGAAAAAATTCAGGATTCCATAGGGTTACTCCCATAAGGCTTTAGGAAAGCAGAGTATGGCATAGCAGGAGAAATACAGTGAAGGCAAATGTCAAAAAGGTCTGAGACTTCAGACCACACAACTTCTGGGCATGTTGCTCATGTTGGATGTACTTCACCTTCAGATCCTAAAGGTACATACAAATATCTGACAGAGATGATTTTGTGACTTTTTCAGTGTGCTGCCTCAGGAGTCACATGGTACTACTTTGTCCAAGACTGCTTAGATTATTTGTGTTCATTTGTATTCATTTAAAACGACTCCTGGGGGCTGGGGATTTAGTTTAGCGGCACAGAGCCTGCCTGGCAAGCACAAGGTCGTGAGTTCAATTCCCGGTACCAGAAAAAAACAATACAAACAAACAAAAAAAACTGGGGCTGGAGATTTAGCTCAGCGGCACAGCACCTGCTTGGCAAGCACGAAGTCGTGAGTTCGATGCCCGGTACCAGAAAAAAAAAAAAATGACTACCCCATATTTCTTCACCATAAAAATATTTTGCCCATTTGTAATGAATTACATTTGAGAGATGATGCTTAGAGTTTGTGTGAATACCGTGTCTGCCAGCATGCTTTCAAACCCAAAGGATTCATATCCATCAATGGTCTTTTGTGAATCAGTTATTATACAATGAATGGAAAATCATATTAAAAATTCTGCTGTACTTTCTACATTTAATAATTTGAATTCTTTTGGAAGTAGTCCTTTATCTTTTCTCTGCCTTTGCTTTTCTACCAGTGTCATTGTAGGTTTACTTGAGTTATTAATATTTGAATTAAGTACATTATAAGTCACCGGTGCTATATTTTTGGGCATTCAGATTGTCTCTGTTTTGACCTGCAGGAGCCCCTCAAGCTAGTTCCAGTGTCCTGCTCACTTGGCCCATTCATTCTTGTGCATTTTTCTTACTGAGAGTATAACAAACTATTCCATTCTTACCTTCTACTTTCCTTGCCCCACACTTGAAAAGCTGGTTTTCAAGGATCCTTGAGATTAGAATTCAAGATCTGGGTAGGGAGTTTAGCTTGTTGTCCCTGGGATGCCCTTGCTTCTAGTTTCTCTCAACAGCCAAACCTAGGAAACAAGTTTTTAAAAATTAAGGGCCCTACAGTAGACAGCCTAGTGCTCTACCATGATACTCTTTCTCTTCTCACTTTTTTCTCAAAATATTAGTTGTGAACCTATATGTCAGTACCACTAAATTAGAATGAAGCATGTAAAAGCATGAATGACATCTTGCTTGTGCTTGTAATTCTTATCATCCTACATATTGCTGGGCATATAGAAAGCCATTATGTGGAAAAGATTTCCTTTTTCTCTTTGATATTCACTCATGAAAAACACCTTGTATCTATAGAGTGATCTTTGTTGGAAAGTGAATTTGCTAAAGATGGGAAATGGCAACAATTACAGTATTTTTATCTTCACCACTTTCACTTCAGTGGTCTGTATATGAAAAATAATTGAGAGCTACATCACTTGTTTAATCATTTGCATTTGTGAAAAAAAGAAACATGAATAAGGTCTATATAGTCAGGGGTTATTATTTTGGCACCATAAAATATCCACATTCAATATTTTGTTCATATCACTCTCCTCTGATTCAGTTCACACAATCAAACTTAAGTAAAGTTTGGACAAATTTTTAGTATATGTAACTTCTCAAGTAACCACAGAAATCTATGTATAAATAACCAGCATTTATTAAGTATGTATTATGTAAATGAAATCGATTAGGAGATTTCAAAGACTGATAGTCCATTTATTCATTAGAAGATGCTCACCAGGCAAATAACAATGTTGTTGTTTTTACAGCTGATATGTAGAACCAAGCTAGTTAATTGAAGATGATCATATGCTAGTAAGTGATAGAATGAGGATCTGAAGTCTGATCTGCCTGAATCCCAGCCCTCCTATTTTTGCTACAGATCATGATGTGTTTGGAAAACTTAAGTGTGTATCTGTATGAACTGTCTGAGGGTCTGATTGATTCACTGGAGCCAGTCTGAGTACAGAGCTTCTTCCTAAAGTCTTGTGCCTCCTTATGTGGCACAGGCATTCCTGTGGTGCCAGGGTCTGTGGCACCAGAGAAGAGGACTTCTATTCAAGGAGATTCCTGTGTGTAAGGTCTTCCTTTGCTTGACCTTCCAGAGGGTCTGTGCTTTGCCCCACCTGAGGTGGTCCCGGATTTCCGTTCTCAGTGTCTGTCAGTGTCTGCACTGGCAAGCTCTGTGTGGAGGGCACCTGTGCCAGGGTGCAGGGTCTCTGCAGACACATGGCCCAGTCATGACGGGGTGGGCGCCTCAGTCCTGACTGTCCCCTTAGCGTGGCCTCTGGAAGACGGATGCTGGATTTGGTTAATTCTGTCCTGGTTCTTGAGGTTGATATTTCACCTAAGAACTTCTTTGTACTTTTTAAAAAAATGAACTTTATTGGGGATTAGTTTGCATGCTTTCTTGTATTTTGTTTGCCACCTTTCCTTTTTTATCCTGATTATTACCATAATACATATTTACTATAAAATATAAATTATGTACATATAGTTATGACAGAAAGTAAGTTTCATTCTCTTAAAATCATGACTTGCTGATCACTTCCTGTGTTCCCTAATGCATTATATACATACCTTCACTTATTTCTTGCAGTAACTCTATGAATAGCACTATTGTTTCTATTTTGCAAGGGACAAAAATGAAACGCACAGATGAAATCATCTATCTGGAAGGGCAAAACCCATCCTCCTGAGCACTGCATGAGGCTTCACTGAATTCTTGCTTAGCTGACTTGCAGGCTACCTCTCTGGGATCTCTCCATTGTGGTTTGTTCACCACTTGATCTTTATTAAACCCTTTCATCCCAGCTTTAAGTGAAGTTCTATCTCTTTCTGAAAGGGCATTCTCTACAGCCTTCTCATTAGCTTGTAAGCTTTACCAGACTCAGAAGTGGTTACACTCACTTATATGGCTGCTGTGACACTGTACAGAGTCTGACATGGAGTTAATAAGCAGTAAGTCCTTATGGAATCAATAAGAAAATAAACAAATGCATAAAGTTGTAGCTGACAGGCCCTTGGAATACATAATCTCATTTGGTTTTATGAAAATGAAAGAGTTCATTTGAATGGACAATGTGTGGTGTTTCCCTGCTTAGGTCAAGTTGCTAGTTTCATACTATTGATTATTTATACAAGGATTTAATATGAAGAACATAAAATGCTTTAAAATGCTCTCTGAAGAAGCTGAAGTTTTAAAAAATTAATGTTCAACTGCTTTCCTCACTTAAAGCATATGGGCTCTTTTCCGTCTTATAGTTTCAAGCCCTCTGACTTTCTTCAGGAGCATCTTATCAAACACTTCTGAGTTCTTACTGGACATGCTCTGCCTCACTGCAGGTGTCGGGGAGCCATCATGCAATCATCCAACTTACAAATCGGTCCCATTGCTAACTTATCCCTACCCGCTTTCTTTCGCTGGGAAAAAGAGCTGAAAACACCACTAGAACTTCCTTTGGTTTCCCTTGGGTGGCCCTAGCTTTCCTGGTCTTTCTTTGTTTTCTGTGAAATTATGCAAGCAGGAAAATTCCATTGTATTAAGGTAATTCATATTTTCCTTCACAGATGGCTATCCAGTATACTGGTGGGAGAGGGCAGATGTTGGGAGTAGTAATATTGGATCTCAGGGTCTCCAAAGCCCATCCTACTATGTTTCCCATGGAGGGCCAGACAAGCCACCCCACACTCCTGTCTGCCTCAGTCATCATCCCAAAGACAATCTGACTTCAAATCTCCCTTTGGTTAGTGGTTTGACCATGAAGAATTTGGTAGATCTTGTTTGATCTTATGGGAAATGGAACTTGTTTTAGAAAAAATGGGTTATGGGTTGAGTCAAGTGTAGTAATGTACAGCTGTAATCTCAGTACTTGAGGGACACTGAGGCAGGAGGATTATCACAAATTCAAGCCCATCCTAGACTACATAGTGAGTTCAAGTTCAGCCTGAACTATACCCCAAGACTTTATCTCACATAACAACAAAAAAATTAGTGATTTGAAAGTCTAAAGCTTTGTCTGTAAAATAAGAAACCAACACAAAACACCAGCTAACATAGTTAATTATGCTAGGATTTCTCCACCCCTATTGTGGATAAAAGACCTGCCAAATAATTGCCTGTCAATCTGATCCTTCAGAAGAAAGACTCTGCCTTTGAAAACTGTCATTGTATGAAAGTCTGGAAGCCAGTATCAAATATTTATTAGGGGATGCATACCCTTCCTGTCCTGTTGTATCATAGATTTTTAGGATAGCTAGTTATCCTGGGCTCCCTAAGCTCTTTCAAGGACTGTGTTAAAATTAAAACTGTCAGCTGTTCCTTGGGAGGAAAACAAAGTTTCAGCTACTCCTGTGACTGACTTGCCTGCAGAAGTACAGAAGCAGTTTCTTTTTAATCTTTGCTTAAAAACATTTCTTCTTTCTTTTGTTTTGCTTGTCCCTATGGTTCCTGGTGGTTGGGATCTGAAGGTAGAGTTTCGCTGGAAACGCTAGCCACCTTTTTCTGCAGTTCCGTTCATTGAAAGGGAGGAAGACACAGGTGTTGTGCAGTGAGTGTAGGGAGAAACACAAAGAATAATGATCTCTAGAAACTGTCTTGGACAAAATAATACACTGATGACTGTGAGAGAAGGAAATAATACAATTTTCACTTTTAAAATTTAGTTTTGGAGAAGGATACAGTAAGCCAAGAGTATAAACAGGAGCTGCATGTCCAACAGGGAACAGAAAATGATTCAATGGTCCATGTAGATGGAAATTAGTACTAGTACAGATTTTAAAAGAACGAGGATGGCTTCTCTCTAAAAGACAATATAAGAATTAGTCAACATCCAAGTGTGTTGAACTGGGTACTAACCAGGTGTGATTCCTAGTTTGGAGTCCCTCAAAATTTTCTGGGAAGTAGCATAGCCGGTTCTGTTGGTTGAGTAAATTAAGGAGAGAGTGAATGGATTGAGCAGAATAAGGTTGATGATGATTGTCTTAGCTACTTTCCTCTTCGCCGAGACACACTACCAGATACCCACTTACACAAATAATGAAGGAGAGATTTGTTTGGGCTCACAGTTTCAGAAGGTTCGGTCCCTGGTTGGCAGGCTCAAACACAGAAGCAGCACGGTGGGAAGGTCTGCTGTGAAGGAAAGCTGTTCACGTCATGGTGGCTAGGAAGTAGGGAGAGAGAGAGAGAAACGAGGAGCAGGGAGGGAGATACACCATTCCAGACCACACACATGCTGACTTGCTTCTTCTGGCCAGACCCCACCTCCTAACAGCAAGTCAGCTGTAGTGCCCACATAGTCCAGTCATCTTCCAACACCGGGGACTTTGGGAGCCTTTGCAGATCTAGATGATAACAGTGATGCTTCTCTGACTTTGTTCAGACTGAACTGTGTTCATACGGAAGGACTGCTTAAGTGAACAGCCTTGGTACCATGTTATATGGGAGTTTTGAAGAAATAAGGGGAAGTTAACTTTCAAGAAGGAACAGTTAAGGCTACGAGATTACCGTATGGCTGCTTCTAAATATTTAAAGCCTGAATGATTAAAACTGAGCTTAGGGACATGCACCCATGTATTGTTGAGGGAACATAGAAATGGCTGTGACTATATCCCTGGCCTCTGACCTCTCTGATGCTGGAAGGAAAATGAGGTGATTCCATATGCTTCTAAAAGGCAAACTGAGAATGATGGTGGCTATTGTCACAGAGGGAGATTTAAGCTTCAGAAAAGGAATAGGGTCCTTACATATGAACCAATCCCAAACTGGAAGGGGCTTCTTAGGATGGTAAGGTTTCCTGTGCTCATCTCTGAGCACTGCAACAATCAGGGGACCTAGAAGTCACATGATAACATTCTCGGAGAAACAGATATCCTGGACTGGGTTTTCTCAGTCCTCTTTTCCTCTCTTGATCTGTGTGTTTTAAGATTGTAAAGTTGGAGAGAAGAAAGAAAACAGAAGAGCCAGATAGTAAAGGGTTACTAAAAGCATAAATTATATCTGCTAACTTTTATGGAGAGCATTGCAAGCACTCGGGAATGTTTGGCAGTGTAGATCCAAGGAAGTGATAAGACCTTTTCTTCCCAGCTAAAAGACAAAGGTGAAACACATAGTAGGTGAACTAGCATGGGAGCCTGGGCTCCTCTACCCTTCAGGCTGTAGGGCTTTGTTCAGCCACACCTTGTTTTAGTTCTTAATTTAGACATGTACTGTGTGCCTGCTAGGTAAAACACCTGCTAGGACTCTTAGGAGTGTATTTAATTTTGCAGCCATTTGTACTAGCTCATGTGGATGTGTATGAAATGTTATCCAACTAAGGATTTGGGAGTCACTTTGGAAAACTGTTTAGAGCAAGAGTTTGCAACATGGAGTCTATGTCTAAATTTATGTGTAACTATGCAATTATGACTCTATAAAGCAAGCCTGTATCTTTAACTGGATGTTCAAGAGGATGACCCATAACCTCACAGGAGTATAAAGAATACTGCTTTAAAGTCTCTAGCAGCTTCTATGCATAGAAAAGGGACTGCCCTGATAGAAACATTCATTCACAACCAGGAATCCACTAGTTTAAAACAGAACAAACAAAACTCCAACAATTGAGGTTATTAAACCAATTCATTCTGATTGTGGGAGCCATCTAGATGTAACTTGTTTGGAGTCACTTTACTAGGTGTTGCAGACCTTTTGTGAGGAGGCTTTTATGGGTTATTTCTTTCTCCCTAAAGGAAATGGGAATATGAGCAGAGCACCGGAACTGACTTGGATGGGGGAAGTGAGGATTGCTTGCTGGCTTTTCTCAGGCACCCCTCCCTTAGGCTTTTGCAATATTAAACAGTGGAGTCTCTGAGTGATCATTTCTTCCCACAACACTGCATTTTTCCTGCCTGTGGTCCTGGCCTAACGTCCCCAAAGACTGCATGCCAGCAGAAACATAAGCAACAAAATGGAAACCAGATAGATCAAAAGTAGTCAGATTTCCAAGCAGAAAAAAATAATCTCTGTTTCTGAGCATACAAAGACACCCTTACCATTCTTGCTCAGTGCTTCTGGTGCCAGATAACTGCAGGAGAATAAAACTCTCCCTGCATAATAACCACATGCTCATTTGTACTATCTGTTGAGATGGTTCTTTGGCAGGAAAACTTTCACAGAAGCTTTTGAGAGAAGGGAGGGGTTGGTTTTATTAAGTAGTTTTATATTAAGTTTCATATTTAAGTTTTTTATAATTAGTTTTTTATTTTATTTTTTTTCTGGTTCCAGGAACTGAACTCATGGCCTCACGCTTCCCAGGCAAGCACTGTGTCGCTAAGCTAAATCCTCAGCCCCTTATATTTAGTTTTATTTTAAGATCACATTACTATTTTTATATTAACACTAATCACACACAAATTGAATTTTTCCTTTTTATTAACAGTTCCTTCTGGTGCAGAGATTTAAAAAAATCAAATACACTAGTGAAAAAATCTATTTTGATTCACCTTTTTCCTTGCTTAATTCCTGCATCCACTTTGGATGGACAGTCCCTTTGTTTAAGTGTCCATCTCCACCCTACATTAACTTGCTGAAATCTTACTTACATAGCCTGCTCAGGCTTTCAGTACAGCTTCCGCAAATTGAGGTTTGTTAATTGTTACCACCAGTAATTCTTTATTTCAAAGTATCAGTTACCTAAAGATAGGATTGTATAGCTAACATATGTACAGTGTATAAACTGCTTTCATATTCATATCTCTTCTAATCTTATGAAATATATGTTTGCTTAGAAAAAACTTTTCATTTTCTCAGCAAAACATTGTATTGGGCAATCTCCTTGCAAAAATGTGCCAAAAGTGAAAAGATAAATCCACATTCACCTAAACAAGATGGCTGATTAACATGTGCTTTGGGGTCCCTCCTGGACACCATTCAGATGATAGAGAGCTGGTGGGGCTCTTGTCATCATCAGTTCTCAAAACAAACACCAAGAGGACCTTCATGTGGAGGGATGAAGGAGTGTAAGTTTGGAGGATATTGTGGCCATAGAAAGGAAATTGTTCTCATTCTTCAGTGAGTTGGAAACTAATGGTGAATTTCAAGCAGAGGAGGTAAATTATCTATGATTCATAATCTTGGTTGTCAACTTGATTGACTTGAGAGGCTGGAAACTCAATTGGCTTGAGTTTCCATTGGCCCAATATATTAGTAAAGCACACTTCTGGATGTGTCTGGGTAGTTCATGAAAGTATGACTTTGTGCACTATATCTCTGTTTCCTGGATGCAATGAGTTGAAAAGTTTTGCTCCACCACACCCTTCCACCATGATGTTTCTGCCTTGGAGCTAGTGATCACGAACTGAAGCTCTGAAACCACGAGCCCAAATAAATCCTTCTTCCTTTAAATTCTGTGTGTGTCAGGTATTTTGTTCCAGTGACAAAAAGCTGACTACTACAATATCTATTTAAGGGTTGGTAAAAACAAAAGAGCCATGAAAGGAGACTGAGAAGAAATTGCTAATGAAATAGGTAGAGAACTATGTAATTTTACAGAACCAAAACAAAAAATGGTACCAAGTGGAGGCAATAACCTTGACAAATGCCTAAGAAGTCATTCAGGATGTGAACAGAGAATATGCACTTAGATTTGGCGATGTGATCACTGGCATCTCTGATGAGAGCAATGTGGTGGTACGTAATGGCAATAACTATGCATAGACAGTGAACCCTGGCAATTTCACTCATGTGTATAACTCAAAGAAACTGTCCAATGGTTACATGGAGACATTTATTAGAGTTTTTATTGGTGCAAATAATATAACAGCAAGGGATTGGAAGCCACCCAGAGGTCAAACAACAGGGAAGTTGATGGAGTATGCTTTGTATACAAGATGGAATACAATCTAGCAGCCAGCAATAATGAACTAAATTATATATAGCAATCTGAACAGATTTTAAACAATGTCAAGCGAAAGTAAAAAGTTTAAAGAGCAAGAAACAGAAAGGTTTGTAACACGATATTCATAAATTTTAAAATGATAAAGTTGAAACTTGGTGGTAGTCCAAATTATTATTTCTTTTTTAATTGAGACTTCAATGAAATGGTAATATAGACATAATCTCATAATAACAAAGAAACACAGAGAGATTAGACACAAATAGTGCTTGCAATAAGTTTCTGGAGAATGATAAAGCAAAGGCTCTTGATGGTTAAAATTGAGCAGGGAGCTACAGCCTGAACACCAGAGAACTCTGGTCTGCAGGATGGAGACCCAGAAGTCCATCAGGATTGAGGGGGATGGGTCTGAGAATTGGAGTGAGTGAGAAGGAAAGCTGGAAATGGTGGTGCAATTAATTGAAAGTCTGCCTCATGGTTTCTTAATGGGGGGCTCCACTGACATTTTATCCTGGATAAACGTCTTTTAAATGAGAGAGTCTTGTGTATTATGGACTCTTTGACAACCCTGGTGCCTCTTCTTAAATGTTAATGCCAATGATTTCAAAGTCATGATGCAACTAAAAATGCCCTTATTCTACTTTGGATCTTAAATGTCTCCCCAAAACCAATGTATTAGAGGTTTAGCTTTTACTTGGTGCTATTGGAAAGTGGTAGAACATTAAAGAGGTAGAGCCCAGGGATAAGTTTCTGATTATGGTGAGTGAGTCCTTAAAGGGGACTGTGAGATTGTGGTCTCTTTCTTTTCTTTGTTTGCATTGCCTTCTGCTTCTATAAATTATTTTTGCTGTGCACTGTGCTATGACATACTGCCTCATATAGGCGCAAAAGCAATGAGGCCAACCAGTAATGGGCTGATTCCCATGCGGCTGAGAGCCTAAAAGAAGTCTTTTCTTCTATAAGTGGATTATCTCAGGTAATTTTTACAGTAACAGAAAGCTGACTACCATAGTTGTAGTTGTTTCCAAATAAAAGGAAGTACTATCTCCATTTAAGACACTTTCACTATCACCACACCCACTCCTTTCTGTAGAGAGCAATGTAACCTAGGCTTTTACCCTTTCTGATTTCCTAGGCTACGCATTAGTTAGTTGTGGTTAAAGGAATTGGTAAAGTCTCTGGTGAGAATTAAGCATGCCAGGTGGAAGTTTATTACCTTCTCATGATAACAGAATTCTTCCCAGCCACATGCCTCACATGCACAGAAACAGCCAGGTTTTCTGCTTTTGATCAAGAAAGTGATGAGGTGATGGAAAGAAAAATGTCTGTGTGCAACGACAAGGCACACATTACCGGTAACATTGAAAATGATGTCCAGTTGTACACCAGCTATCACAAAATACAAAGAAACTCAGAAATATGAAAATGGATACAGAGAGAGACCAAATAGAATAGTAATCCTAGAAACAATGTTAGATAAAGTATGAGAAAAAATTAAATCCTCTATCCTAGGAGAAGTTCAAGAAGAGTTTTGTATCCACAAAATAAAAAGTGTGCTAGGAAAAGGGAACAACCATTGGATAAGGAAATAACTCTTAGAAAAGGTCTGTTCACTGAAACTAAAAATTCATTAGTAGGATTAAAAGATAAAGTTAAATAAAGTTCCTCAGCTGTGGATATAGCTCAGTGGGGCGATGTCTGCCTGGCAAGTGCAAGGTCCTGAGTTAGATTCCCAGTACCAAAAAATAAAATAAAATGAAATAAAGTTCCTATGATATGAAAGTGAAAAACAAAGAGATAAAAAAACTTAAGCTAAGCAAAGAGCACTGTATCATTCTTAGAAATGCAATACTTGATCACTACTATTTGTACAAAAGACTTCTATAAACAGATATCAACACACCCATCTCCTTATTGATACAAATTACAAGTCTGTGTCAAAAGAATTTCTTCATGTAGTTGTTTTGAACATAAATGAATTCTTTTCTTGTCCATGTAGAATACGGATTTTAGGGACACAGATTCACTTCTTGAACTTTGGTATTTTGAGGATTCATAAACCAATTTATCTCAGGGTAATTTATCCCACAATTTTTTGTCATAAAGTCTAAGAACCATGGGTGTGTCAAGCCCTCATTTATTTTTTAGAATATTTTTTTGATGAATTATTAACTTTAATTTTATGAGTTTTATGATATTAAACAATGAGTGTTGGACAAGAAAAAATCATAGAAATAAAATATTAGATTTTTAATATATACTGAGTATAAGAAAGCATCAAAATTTTCAACATTGACTGGTTTTCTGCATACAAAATCTAAAGAAGAACAACATAAATATATTACTAAATGCACGACAGTGAAACTACCAATAGCTTATAGAACCTAAGAGATAATATAAAAAATAAAAACCTATGTGAGATACAATGTAAACACAAACAAAAATCTACCACAGGAAAAATCCTTGCTTCTACTTTTACACCCGAGGCAGTCTCCACACATGACAACTGCATGTTCCATGCACATGTCTTGCTTACACTTGTAGCATATGTGCTTAGCTTTCCTTTCCTATATGGCAGGCTATTCTTGTCACCTCTCTTCTCTTCCTGTTTTTTTTGGTTTTTTTTTTTTTTTTTTTTTGGTTTTTCTCCGGTACTGGGAACCAAACTCACGACCTTGCGCTTGCCAGGCAGGCGCTTTTGCTGCTGAGCTAAATCCCCAGCCCCTTCTCTTCCTGTTTTGTCAGGAGCTTCCTACTATGTTGTATAATGTGCACTTAACAGGGAAATAAAATATCAATAAAGTAAAATGTCAAATGTGTAATGAGTATTTAGAATAGACACTCAAATTTTCATATCAGCTCTGTACTTGCTTACAAAATCTAAGAGACAACTATGTGGACTACAGTGAAAATATCATTAAGAATTCTACAGCCAGAATAATCTTTTCTTCAGCTGTCACATCCAAGGCAGCCTTCACATGTGAAAATTGAATGTTCCACGTACAAGTATCACTTACACTGATAGCATGTATGTTTTGTAGTCCTGTTTTTTCTTGTAGGGCAAATTGACATCTTTTTGGTTTTCCCCTTGTCCTAATAGGTCTTTGGGATGCTGCACCTACCTGTTTACTTGTCAACTCACCAGTTGACAAGTGTGGTCCATAATTTTTAGTGTAACTCTCTGGGCGGAAAAATTTTGTTTTCCTCTGCTATAGATGATCTCTTATACATTCTAGTCCCAGTCCTCTAAGAACATTTCTCAGTGGTGTTTTGCACTTGTTATTTTATTTGTAAATTATCAAACTATACCACACATGTTTAGGATAAAGTAAAACACAACCATTGCCCAATGTTTTGTGTTTCAAGTGACATCATAGTTGCTGCATAACTGCCAACAACATTTACTTCACCTTTGGTTTGGCTGTAAAAAGTTTCTAACTCAAGTGTCCATTTTGTTGAGGTGTCTCTATCAATATTTCCAACATGGCGCAATGTTGACATCAGCAGTACCAGTTTGTTTTTACTGGTCATACTGAAGGCCAATGTCAAGCTTTCTGAGATCCAAAGATTATATTATATAATTCTGTTTTGAAGTTGCAAAATTTCATTTGGAATTTCTTCTTTATTTCTGTATACACTTTTTGTACTGCTCAACTTGTGCTCTGTTAGCAAATGCAACATCAATCGGAAACTTGCAAACCCATTGTTGAATGTTATATTTTGATTAGTTTAGGAGATGGCAACAAGTCTATTCACATCATTTGCTTTATTACTATACAAATAAAGACATAATGGTTGAATTCCAGGATAAATTTCTAAATTGAAAGCATAAATATTTGCATCTACAAAGTCTACGTTTTTATGCCACAGTTTGACTCATTGCTTTTCCATAGGTCTTTTACATTCCTGTGATTATCACGAGAAATCCCTGCTAAGTACATCAGACCTATTAATGCTTTCAGTTCAGCTAGTGAAGAGTTGTAATAAACACATTTTTGAATATAGCTATCAGTGCATTTCATCTGTTACAATTTCCAACATTGAATGGCAGTGAGTGCTGGCATTCTGTGCAATACATTTCACTCTTGCCAGGACCCTCACTATATTTTTGGACCTATTGTTAACATTGGACTGTTCTATTTGGTTGTGTGATAATTTCACACTATCTCAACTAGTCAAATATGTACTCACATTGCTGTTGTCTTTGTCATCTGAATCAAGGAGGTCTGCATTCCTTATGTCTGTATCAATCAGTTCTTGCTTCACTTAACTGTCACAGGAACTTTGGCTCACACGGCCAATGTCAAAGTTATCATCATCAACAGCAGCAGCAGCAGCATGTATACCCACACTATTTTTCTGTTACAAAAACAATTATTTTTCCATAATGGATCACTTTCATCATCCATGCATGAGTAATCTGATGATTCACTCTTGACTCTCCAAAACTTGCAAATCTGATTTTTCATGTACCACTGTACTAAATTGGGCTATTTCTACCAGAAAAAATGGAAAAGAAAACTTTTTTAAAAAACAAATCCTAGAGTCATATGGGTGTATTATACCCTTGTGATGCTCAGATAAACATGCAAAACCTGTTAGACAGAGCATCACATGTGTGTAAATTCTGATTTGATACTTTTCCCACATATACACACCTTGCTTTTCATCATACCAAATGGATAAGCACAAAGATTGCTTTCTGTATCCCCCAGGCACAGTTACTGGGATGCATAGCCAGCTACTATTACACTATAGTAAAAATTTACAGTAGAAAAGTAAGGGATGTGTTTGTAGAGTCCAGTGTTATTTAATCTTACTATCAAGGCCAACGCATGATTGGGATGCAGACTAAGAAGACATACAGAAGAGGGATGACAAGGAGCAATCACATTCACTGAATGTGCCTTAGTGGCCTCAAGAAGAGAATTTGAGCTTCTTTACAACTTTCTACTCCAAATGTAGGTGCACAGACACTTATTTCCTGGAAAATGGTCTACTGTCCTCTTTTTGGTAGACTTCTGAATTGTTTCTCCCTTCAATCAGATCTCCACTTAAATGCCATGTAAAGGAAGACTTTCCTTGATTCTTTGAACAAAACCAAACCTGTGCTATACCGTCAGTCTCTATTTGTTTAGCCAGTTTAGTCTGTTTTCTGATCCTGTTAACTAAGTACTCAAGACTGTGTCCTTTACAAAGAAAAGTTTATTTTGGCTCACAGTCCTAGAGGTCCAGGACTGAAGGACTATATCTGGTGATGACTTCCTTGTTTGCAAGTCCCAAGGTGATGCAGGGCATCTCATAGTGAGGACAGAAAAGTACAAATGTATGTGTTTCTTCTGATCTCTTCCTTCTTATAAAGCTACAGGGATTCCATCATGAGTTTATTGTGCTGGCCTATCATGAATGCATCATGAGTTGATCCTGCTAATCCTAATTACCTTCCAAAGGTTCCACCTGTAACACTGTAGTCAAATTAAATTTCAATTCTCTTAATTCCTTATAACAGAAATTAAATTTTGACTCATCAACCCTTGAGGGACACCATATGCAAGTCATGACACTGGCTTTGCATCTCTTCCTAGAACTGCTTGGCATTACAGAATTACTGGCATTATGTATATTTCCACCTTTCATGCAGAAATGAATGCACCATGAGACCCAGGACTTTGTTTTGTTTGCTAGGGTATTCCTAGCACTCAGAATGCCGCAAATGGTCAATAGTGCAATTGTTAGGCAGACTCTGTAAATTGCTACCATGAGGGAACTTGTACGATTCCTTATGTTTTGGAAAGCCTCTCCTGTGTCCCACTTCTGTGTTTTGCTCCTTTCCTTCTGGGGTCACTGTAAGAACGGTAATGGCTGGTGAGGGCAACAAATGCTGGCAAAAGGGCAAAGGGGAGATGCCCTAATTGTGGGTAATTTTATTCCTACATGCTATCCTTACGGAAATTTTAATCCTTAGCTCTTCAACACTTGCAAATCATGTGGCTGTGTAAGGTGCCAGAGTTCAAGCTCTTGGGAGTGGAAATCTTTGAAGCTAGGAGAAAAATTTATAGAATTCAGATCATATGCTATTTGTTCAGCTTCAGTTACAAATGACTTAGCAAAACAAAGTTGAAAGTTCCCAACTGAGCATTTAAAATAAAAATAAAATTTTGAAGGAGACATAACATCTTTCATTGCAAGAAGGAATAAGCAGGCAATGAGCCTTTTCTGAAAAATGGCAGGATGGAACAGTCCAAGGTGTTTGTCCAAGGTGACTAGGAATGTGTGTGAGAAACTGGAAAACTCTAGCTACCGGTAACCTCCTTGTTCTTGCAGTACTGAGAGCGATGGTCAGCAGGGCATACGTTTGGCTACAAATGAATCTTGAGTTTTAGTGTGCCAAAGGAGCTAAGTGGGAGGATGTTGCTTAATCATGACTACTTTAACTTGAAAGTTTATTTCCTTATACTTTTACTGGGTAAAAGGAAGCCTATTTTTTTTCCTACTACTTTGTTCATTCTATCATTGCCATAATTGAGCACATATAAGATTTACCACTACCAGAGCAAAAGATGCGAGTGACCTAAACCATAAATCTGAGAGGGACAACAAACAGCTGTAAGCTGTCTGAGATGCAAGGTGGTAGAGCCATATTGAGAGGCTGAGGATTGTTATCCTACTGCTTTTGGTCATAGTGCAACTTTGCACATATTGTTCTTGCTCCCGGGAATGACATTCACAATGTGGTGATCTGATCCTATGTGAGGCCTATGCAGTTGTCACTCATATTGTGTAACCCCCCTCAACCATCTTTCTCCCCCAGATGGAGGTAGCTGCTTTTCCTCTCAGTCCTTGCACACTTTCCTCATATCCTTATTGCAGATCCTATCCGATATTACAAATAAGTGGTTCACAAGGGTCAAGACACGAGTCATCTCCATTCTATGGCCTACAGTGGTTAGCACAGTACTTGGCTCAGAAAGGAAATGAATGAGTGAGGTGTTGGCCATCCGTAATGTGTATGGTTCAGTCATCACTTCAGTTTTATGACAAATTCTCCCATGTTACTATTTGCTCATTTGGTCTAATGCTGCCCCTCTGCTCATGGATGAGGACATTTCAGGGGATGATGTTGCCCAGGGAAGCTGAGATGGTCGTGGCTACCCTGACTCCTGTTAATGGGATAGATCTTCGGTATTTGATACTTCCTTCCCTTTTGGCAACTTTTTCTAGACTCCACAGGGTCAGCATTCAATCTGCTCTTGATATAGAGCTATAGGAGACAGGAAACTGGGCTCTGCTTATTCCTGTTCTCTACCCCTCTTTGATGACATATTCTGCAGCAGCATACAGCAGCTCAATCTGCTCCTTTAAATTAATTTGCCTTGCTGTCTTAAGCCCATGTCTCTCAAAATGGCAACCATGTGTCTTTGAGTGCCTTGGGCAGGCCTGGCATCAGAAACCACTGCCATATATCCCAGCATAACTCCATCAGGATTTTGGGCCAAGAGGCTGGAACAGACTTCCTATCTGCGCTGCACACAGGTTTTTCTGCTCAGCCTGTCTTCTTATGCAGCTGTTCAAGGTAGAGTACATCTGCACTTGCTAATTGATTCACAGGGCCTTAAGCTAATCTAACAAAACCTTTCTAAGAGTACCTTGTTAGGAAGTGGAGATACCATTAGGTCAAGCTCATTATTTCAGACTTTTTCCATGGAGGTGTAGAATGTTCCTGTAAAGATTTGGTGCTGTGCCTGAGCACAAGGAGCTCAGATGACTTTCACAGAGAATACCTTTCGATCATGTTCATCCTTCATAAACTCAGTGAGCCCTTGTAAAGCCCACTTACCTGCTAGCCAAGCCAGCAGGCTGGTACCTCAAATTTGCCTTTCAATTATTGGTTTCTTACTTTTAAAAAATGTAAGAAATTAGCAGGTCACTAGAGGAATGGGGTGCTGTGCTTTAGGATCTATTTTTTTAATTTTAAAGAGTGAAAAAAATAAAAATGATACAGAATTTCAAAACAAGATGATAAGAAATTAACAATGGTTATTAATTGCATATTGTTATCTTCAAAGCAGTTGCTCACATTAGGATCTTTGAGCCTTGTGGATAGATGGAGGCATATAAATGACACAAAATAGCCACGAGAGCCTGGCTCTCTGGCCACTTCTGCCAACACCTAACTGTGTGGCTGTGGACTCATTACCTCACTTCACTGAACTTCATCCTCATCTTATGGAGGTGAAAGTTTCTGTCATCTCTAAAAACCCAAGCATGGAGAGGTCACTGGGGCATCGAGGACTCTGATTTCCTGCCTACATGGGAAGGCTCACCCTTGGAGCAAGCTCTGAGTTGGGAGGCTATGCTGTCCAACCCTGTGATCCTAGGAGTACCCCTCTTGTGGCCTGGAATTCAGCACTGTTGCTGGAATCGTGAGACACAAAAGCATATCAAAGCTTGTTTGTTTTCTCTGAAAGGACAAGTCTATTTGCAACTTCATAGGTATAATTAAATAGAGAATGGTGTATAAGTCACAAAGCAAAGCATTTCTCTAAGTCCATTTTTTGTTGCTCTAACTGAATATGGAAGACCAGGTGGTTTGTAGAGCACGTGTATGGCTCCATTTTCTGGAGGCCGTGTGGCCCAAGAGCAGTGACACTAGAATCTGCTCACCCATTGGTGTGGGCCTTCTTGCTGCCCCATGCTCTGGGGCATTGCATGGAGAGAGGAGCACAGGTGCCAGCTCCAGTGTCTCTCTTTTTACAAAGGCAGCAGCACTGTTGTGTGAGGCTCCATGCCCCATGCTCATAACTTCATCCAGTCTTAATTATCCCTCAGAGGCTGTACCTTAGCATATAAATTTGGCAATGAAGGTCTTGACATGTGAACTTTGGAGGCACATATTCATAGCAGAGTTTGGCAAACACACTTTCCATGTAAAAATAAACTTTATAAAGAACTTTCCACCACCAGGAACCTGCTTAGTCAGGCTCCAATACCAAGCAATAAAACCACACTAAAATCCAGGTACCTATGTGGAGTGCTTAACAGGTGCCAAGCATAGTGCTAACCCTTTACTGTGCATTACCTCACAGAATTTTCCAAGAACCTTTCGACAGAAGTATTACTATTCCCATTCTACAGATGATGCTATTGAGACCACAAGTCCATTGTAACTTCTAAGTCATGGTCTGAATGACATAAACTGATCTCCACTGTAGGGTTTTTACCCACCACAGCGACCCAACCTTACTGATAACCTTCTTTCTCTTTCTGTAAGAAACCCTTGACTTTCCCATGTAAACTAGGGGAGCTGGGTAACCTCAGCGTTGACATAGACCTGCTATTCATGACACTGAGGGTGTAAGTTTAGGGTTAAAAATGCTTTAAGAGCTGAGTGGAAAAGGGGCTTCAGCACAGTGGGTAAGAGAGGAGACCGTGGGGATGGGGAGCACTGGGCGTCTAACCCTGACTCTGAAACCTACCAGCGGGATGACTCTGGGCAAGTCACTCAACCTCTGTCAGGCACCTCGCAATGAAATGTGCGTCCCAGCTGAAAGCAGAATAGGGCCTAGCACACAGTAAGTGCTCTGTCAGTTGACCCGCTACTGTCGCTTTTGGCGTCGCTATTCCAAGAGCTTGAACCGTTACCAGAAACATAACAAGCTTTAAAATATTTTCTATGCCATATCGTGAAAAGACTATCTCCTCTTTCCTTT
The DNA here is from genome assembly GCF_000276665.1 of Chinchilla lanigera. Taxonomy (NCBI): domain Eukaryota; kingdom Metazoa; phylum Chordata; class Mammalia; order Rodentia; family Chinchillidae; genus Chinchilla; species Chinchilla lanigera. The sequence goes on from NW_004955410.1 coordinate 32,286,797, forward strand.
ATTCATTCGGGTTTTTTTCCTCATAGAGGAAGTAGGAAGAGGTCTCTCCCCGCCCTCCTCCCCCCATCACACACAGTTTAATTAAGGTATCTTTCGAGAAGGAATACTTTAATCCAAAATGATCACTTTGATACTCAAAGAGACACATTTGGAGGCTACTTGGCGAAGGGGAATTAAAGACAGAGAAGCTGAATAAATAGCAAGCAAAATGTTAATGTTTTGGCTTTGCGGCGTCTGCATCTGAGCGCACTCGGCGCAGATTTGCTGGCCGGCTCTGGCTGGAAGCCTCCGGAGGCTTCTTTTGTTGCGCGGGAGCCCTGGCTGCGCGTCGCTGCGCGGCCCCTAGAGGTCAGTCTGATCCAGGGATTGTCCCGCCTCCGCGCAGCTCCGGCCCGCGAGGGAGGCTCAGGGCCGGGGACAATGCAGTTTCCAGCATCCAGGCTTGGCCCGGTGACAGTTCCGAGCTGTGCCGAGCTCCGTGACACTCCGGGGCCCCCCGGCGTTGGCCCTTCCCCAAGACCGCTTCTGATTATGGGTTTGCCAAAGTCAGGAGAGGTCGAATTTTTCTTCAATTTACATATGACTGGGGCTAGCCTCACTTCTTAATAGAAAAAAACGAAAGAGAGACAAAAAGAAAACAAATGACGTATTATTTTCTAATATGCTACATTTTTTATTTGTGTTATGTTCAAGCGCTTGCAGGAAGAAGGAGGTGTGGGTGTGGGAGCTATGAGGGTGCCGGGCGGCATTTTTATCAGGGCTTCCTCTTACAAAGAAAGTGAGACCCAGAAGGGAAACAAACAAAACCCTATTTATCATACTTGAAGCCTTAAACCAGGGTTCTTTCCAGTATACATAGTCTTATTTTATTTAAAAAATATCAGAACGATCATTAGCTTTAAAGGCATTGGGTTGATAGACGTAGGCAGGGCATCCTAGCATAATGGTGCTACAGAAAAACTTTCTCATTAGCCCTTGCTAAAGCACAGGAAGGAAGACGACCGAGGTCCATCAGGATTACGTTCAACTCAGTACAGCAGAGCGAACGGGAACCAATACCTCTCAAGGAATCCAACTTTATTCCTTCCAGTCTATCCCCTACATGACTGCCAAAGTTATCCTTTTTAAAATATGTTTTTCTGAGGTCCTTCTTTTCCTTCATCCCAATACAAAGATCTCAGTGTCATGCTAAAGCTAAAGGTGTGTGGGAACCTGGTACAGGAATCAGGAAGGAGGAAATAAGGACCAGCAAGGTGGGTGCTGGGTAGGAAGATCCAGCCTCATGTGACATTTCCAGGGAAGAATTTCCAAAGCTGAGTGGTTTCCCCAAGTTCAAATTCTAAAGGAAAAGAACGTTCCTTAGGACTTTGCCTATTGAATTTCTTGGTCTGAAGTTCACTGAAGTGTGTATTGTTTATACTTGAATCATCCAATTGCGGCTTCCTGGAGGACAGAAATTCCATCCCGTACTCAGCTTCTTGTGAAGGGGATACTTATGAAAATGCTTCCTTTTGATGCAGATTGCTAGACAAGATACTTACTGTAGGGGCTGGAGGTTTAGCTCAGCGGCACAGCGCCTGCCCGGCAAGCGCAAAGTCGTGAGTTCCATCCCCAGTACCGGAAAAAAAGAAAAAAAAAAGAAAAAGAAAAAAAAGAGAAAAAAAAAGATACTCATTGCATCTTACCAGCCGTCTCTGGTAATATTCCTTTTATACAGACCTGCTAGGTAAGATGAACCCATCCAACCACTGATCACTGCCTTAGGCTTTTGTGTCTTTCTTCTTCCACTGGCTTTGCTATGCTTGTTGCATTTGAAGATCTTGCCATGTAAATTTTCACCTGATTAGTACTTAGTCAATCCTTTGCTGAAGATCTGAAATCAAATCCTCCATTCACGTGGTAGGTTTTGGGACAGCTCCTAAGACTCCTCAAATTCCTCCCTTTTCCTGGTCTCCAACCTTTCTTTTTGGGTATGATTTTCAGATTCATCATGCTATTAATAATACATTCCATGAGTACATCAGTATGTTTCATGGTGATATTTTGGTCTTGAATCATGGAGCACATCACAAAATAACCTCCCAAAGTCTTTTTTCCACACCACTGGTCATTGAGTTTTAACTGTTCTTAATTGGCTGATTGTTTGAATCCAAAAGTGAGTTTGAACTTAATCTCATTGATGGCAACTTGTTAATTTTGCAGACTATTTTTCTCTTTGCCAGAATTCCTTGAGTTCCAAGACTCAACTCTGTATTTCTAGCATGCAGTATAGTGCTTGGCATTTCATAGGTGCTTGACAAATGTTTATGGAATAAAAGAATGTGGCTATAAAGATTATTTGAATCTTAAATCTATTCTAATTATTTATATCTGTAATATATAAATATGCTACTTGTAAACATGTTAAATATCCTGTTTTCATCCCAAATTGGTAACCTTCTAAGACAGAACAATATATGACCTAACTACACCCCACCCTTCATACAACTTAATAAAATAATAATTGTAGTAATCAACACTGACTTTTCAATAACTGATCAACACACCATAAATTTGGTACACTGAATAAATGTAGGGCATTTGATATTTTGCCAAAATCTAGGTTAAAGTTTTGGGTCTTGGCCACAGGATATCAGGAAGTTTTGTTAAATGTGGTGCTAAAATCAAGACGCCAGGCTGCCCAAGGCATACCTGAGATTCAAATGCAATACTCAAGCATAGCAAATGAGGTCATTGTACCGTTAGAGTTTTAATGATTTGCTGTCTCCTTAGGCAAATTGTTGAACCTTCAGGGTTACTACTGCTTAATACAAGAAATGTAGATAAAATAATTTTATGTGATTGGGTTATTATGACAATAGCAAAAGATTATTCCTATGAGACATTCAGCATGATGCATAACACATAGTGTATTCTTTAAAATCTAGCTACTCTTATTATTACTTTTCTTTGGCCAGCTATGAACCCACTTGATTGGATTAGTATCCAATAAATTGTGCATTCATCTTGCCAGGTCAGTTTTGAGTTTTTAAATTAGTTTAGCCCATTTGGTATCCTTTAGCCAAAAACTGTGGTTGGCTCCATTTTTATCATATGAACCTTTTCTGTTTACTTGTTTGTTTTGTTCCTTTGCCTAGAAGAGACAAAGACCTGAGTGTGTTTCTTGTGAGCAGATGCATATGTTTGTTTAAGCTGGTAGCACAGGGCTGGGAAGAGACTGAGGTAGAATGGCCAACAGAGAACCTTGTAAATACAGGTCAGGCCAATGCAAAGAAAGTTTATTGGCTGAGTTGTCTGTGTCTCAGTGGTTTGTGAAAGCTAAATGCAAGGACTTTTCCCCATTTATCAACAAGACAGTTTAAGCATAGGGCATGATATCCAGCATTTTTAATGCAGTTGCATCAATTAATAAAATCTAAAATCTATTATCAACTGAGGTTGTAGTCACTTGCTTCTGTGTGGTTTGTGGTTTAATCTTTTGAATTTTGTCTTGTGGCTTGTTTTGCTGCTTCTGTTGAAAATATGTCTCTTGTCTTTACTTGTTCAGGTTGTTTGTATCATGGACTGGCCTAGACCATTCTGTTATACTAGATTTTCTAAAATTTGCTTTATATTCTTGGCGTCACTTAATCCTGAAAAATTCTTATGAATTAGATATTCTAGCTTTCCAGGTATGTGGAAGATTTGCTCAAGGTCACAAATCTAATAAGTGACAAAACATGGTCTGTTTGAGCTCAACATTCATGGTTTTAACCTTATGCTATTTTAGCTTCTCTGCCATAGGCCTCTGTCTCTTGAGCGATCTCAGTCACCTCTTTTGCTTGTTTTGGTCAGCTCTGGAAGGTTTTTGTGGAAATAGCTGTAGCATACGTATTATGAAAAATAACTAAAGAGCTGTATAACTTCTTGTTTTCATCTCTGAAAGAAGTAGAGCCAAACGAGAAGTTAGACATAAATGATTCATAGACAATCATTAATTATTTGATGTTGCATTTTGAAATTGGATTCTTGGTCTTTCAATTCAAAATTGACCAATTACTTATATAATTAATTCAACAAATATTAACGGAGTGCTCACCATGGTTCTGCCACTGTCCGTGGTTCTGGAGCAACTCTGTCAGACTTTAAGGCTTCCCCCAATGCACGGTGTGGTCTCAATATCACATAAATTCTAGACATCATTTTGGCTTACATTTCCACTACACTGGAATATTTTTTATCTCTCTAATAAAATTTTTATATACATGCACTTATCCCTGAGTCCTGGCCCTTTCTTACCTCTTACAATCCCTTAGACAAAGCCCATAGGTTCATCAAAGCCCCAGGGCCCACTTTTCCCTTGCAGGCTTTTCTGACCCTGGTACACATTCCTCATTCTCCCCTAAACTTCACATGTTTTCACTGTCTTTTGTCCCTTAAGAATATGACTGTTGGATCCTCATAGTTGAAGAAGTCTTAACCTAGGATGGTCCCAGAATCACGTATGGAGTTCACATACCTCGGCTTCACCTCCCCAAATACTTTCCAATTCAGTGTTTCTGGGGCTGAAGCTTGAGTCTCTACCATTTGAAACAACTCCATGAGTGATTCAGAGGTCTAACAAAGGCAAAGAAACCACAGTCCTGTATTGTTGTCTTATCTTAGCACTGATTTCTACATTTGATGTGTAATTTTGTAAGCCAAATATTACTCCATCAATATCATTTAAGCAACTGGAAACATTGAAATTATAGTTCTGTGCATTTTAAAATTATCTAGCACAGACCCAAATCTATTTGACACTCGTTGAATGAATTATCAGCTAATACAATTGATCTTGTTTTCTCTCTCTTCACAATGTACTCTGTGTTAGTCCACTTTGCATTGGTGTAGCCAAATACCTGAGGTAATAAACCTTAAGATGAGAAAGTTTATTTTCGTTCACAGTTTTGGAAGTTTCAGTCTAGGTAATTTGGCCTGTTGCTCTGGGCCCACTATAGTGGGATCATGTAGTAGAAGGAACTGCACACTTCATGGCAGAAGGGAAGAAAAGAGAAATGAAGAAGAGGCATCAGGGCCTCAATACACCATTGAAAGACACCTCCTCCAGTGACTTATCATCCTTATACCAGGCCCCACATCCTAAAGGTTCCACCCTTCCCAGTAGCATGTCTGGGTGAAGACCAAGTGTTTAACACATGCTCCTTTGGGGGACATTCGAGATCCAAACTATAACCGACTTGAAGCACTTCAAGTACGTATTACACAGGCTAGGCCTTGTGGGGGGCTCGAGCTCACTCACCACCCCTCCTAACCTTGTGGAAGGTGACAGCCCAAGGAAACTGTGGTTCTCCCTCCTCCCTATCCAGGGTCAGGATGTTTCTATTTTTTCTCAATTCCTGTCTATTTTTTTACCACATAGATGTCAGTCTGATCTTTTATCCTAAGAAGGTTGCCTCCACCACAGGCCAGGGCCCCATCCTCTGTCTCCAAGACCTGGATTGGCTGCCCAACTGATCCTTGATAATATGACTGGCCTTGCCATTGACTAGCTGGTCAGAAGGATTTGCTATGCATAGAAAGACAGGTGGACATGTTCAGGTAGGGTTACTTGTTGGAAGAGGGGTTTTGATGGAGTCCTATAGGTGGCAGGAAAATGATGTTAGTGAGCAGGTCATGATCTGAGCTACACTTGATCATACAGGAGAGCTGAAATAGAGCTCCAGTAGCCCACTAGTCCACATTCTATTTATAGCATCTGTCTGTTTTCTGATACTAATGAAACAATACCAGAGACTGGTTAAATTATACAGGAAAGAAATGTCTTCAATTCTGGTCCCAGGTCAAGGATTGTACCTGGTAGTTGTGTTCCTTGCAGGCAGAGTCCCAAGATACTGCAGGGTATCACCAGATGTAGGAGGGAGAGTGTCTGTGTGTGTGTATTGTGTACTACTCTCTCTTTCCTCTTCTATAAAGGTTCCAGGACTCAATCTAGTGGTTCCACCCTGATGACCTTATCAAATCCTAACCACCTCTCAGAGGCCTCATCTTTAAACATCATTGCTGGACTAAGTTTTCAGCCTCTTAAGGTCTTGCAGTGGGAATTAAATTTCAACACCAGTTTTGGGAGGGGATAAACCATAGAGCTGGAGCTCAGGCTCTATTGCAGTTGGATGGCCTCCAGATCCATAGCTGTCTTCTGCTCCTTGCATCTCAGTGAGGGGCTTATCAAGCAGAAGCATATCCACACTGGGACATTGGAAGGAATTTTGCATATATGGAACCATTTACAAAGGTGGCACAGGACACAGGAAAAGTCTGAAAAGCTGTTATAGGTCTTACAGTCTTCTTGGGACTATATCACATCTAGGCCAGAGGGGTGAGGGATGTGATCAATGGCCAGAACCGGGAGCCAGAGAAGGTGTGTGTGTGTATGTATATATGTGTGTGCCCGGGCGGGGGGGGGGGCGGCGGCGGTGGTTCCCATGTACAAGCTAGGACTTTTGCTTGAGTGACACAGCCCACAGTGACCCCACAGCGGTAGGGGTAGCTGAGGAGTACCAAGACCTCAACATTTTGCCTTTCTCTGTACTCTTGCTGAAGCTACCCATTAGTCAAAACCAACTAGGAAAGCAGGAGACAAGAGAGCCCACGGAAGTAGTCCATAGATGTGAGTCTCCTAGGGAGAACTGAAGGTAGCAGGGTAGGGGGTGTGGCTGCAAGGGAAGGGGAAGATACTCAACACACTGTCATTCCATGGTAAGGCAAGGGGAGCATCCTCTCTGTTCTTTTAGATTCTTTGTTTAGAGCCTTATGAATTTAACTGAAAGAAGAAAGATTAGCAAGAAAGAAGAGATCTAATCATGCAAGGCCAAGACATTGCAAAAAGATATCACTTGTTGGGGACCATTACAAAGTGGCTCTGGGCTGGATTTAATATTAACCAATTGGCTTTCCATGTTTGTCTGTGAGTTGTCTGAAGCTTAGGCACCTTGTCTGCCACCCCAGTTAACTACAAGGAGACTGCAGCTGCAGGCCTCTCACTCCTTCTGTGAAGGCCTTCCTGGAGATAACAGAGTTCTCCTAAATTAACATAATGTATTACTTGAAAAAGTCCTGCCCAGATTCCCACCTTTTCTTGAGTATCCTCCTCCTTTGTTTGTAAACCAAATATATATGGGCTACCCAGAGAGCCTTTGGCTAAACTCTGAGAATATCGAAACTGTAAGAGAGTTATTCCCTCCTGGAGCCCTAAAATCATTTCCATTGTCTCATTTATTTAAGCCTTTGCTGTCCACTTGTGTGGAAGATTGAGGGCCTGATCAGCCTGCAATAACTAAGGGTTATTTAACTAGATTTTCGATAGTCACTAAAGGAAAGAGTTTGAATTTGGGGTGTATATACCATCTTAATGGACAGACAGGGAGAGAAAAGGTACTCATAGGAAAACAAGAAACTTTTGCAAAGACAAAACTGCACACAGGAGAATCGGTAGAATATATGATGATTTGTGGGAGTCTACACTGATAAATATCAAACCTCTTTAAGAAACTCCTGGGGAGAGGATTTATGAGTTAAGTTCTTTTAAATTCTTTGGAAAGTCTGTGTTTTTAGGCAGATAAGGGATTTTAGGAACTTGAGTATCTTCTGCTCAAAATAATGTTTATACCCAGCAACCCATCCTGGATCCCTTCAAGAGAAGAAGCAGTGCTACTTGAGAGAAGCTGTAGAGAGACCAGATCCCTTATCAGAACTACCACCTCGAGGGGCCCAGACAAGAGAGACTCATGTGAAGTCATGCAGGCTCCTGTAGAGATGCCTGAGTGACACCACCTTCAGGCTCCTCTGCACAGGGGACAGTTAGGTTGGAGGGGACCCTGCTTGCAGGAGGTGTTGGCATCACTCAGCTGAAGATATCCTGTTGTGTGGCTTTGGGACACTACCCCTGTTCTCATGTACCCCGTGGGACCTGGCATGTAGCCTTATCTTGCACCTTCTGGAAATTGTCCTGTTTCTAGGACAGGTTCTGGCTGGAGTCAAGAATCTTGGGCCCCAGGGTCAAGTGACCTCATTTTCCTTAGAGTTGAGGACCATGCAGAGCCCTTCTGAGTTCTCTAAGAAAAGTCTCCCTACAATCCTAAAAGTATTTTGGAGTCTAAGAGGAAAATGAAGCTCTCAGGTGTGCGTGCTTTTCAGATGGGAAGGAGGCGAGGCAGAGAAGGTGGTAGAATTTCCATCGTGAGATGCTGCTTGTTTGTCTCTGAAATCCGCACGGAGGAGCTATACTGAGCCATGAATACTAAAAACACTGGAGTGCTTTTCCATGTGTGAAAACGTTACCCTTTGAAAACTCCAAGGCCCATCCTGGGCCACACATGTCGGATCCGGAGCTCAGCTGTTCGGCGCCTCTTCACCTGCGCCAAAAGCAGAAGCAAAATCGGTTCGGCACAGACATTGTTTAAAACGACTGCGTTAAAAATACCACCTCAGCTTCACAGATTTCTAGAGCTGTGGAGTCCTCGTTTCCGTGCTCTGAGAAAGGTGAATCTGAAAGCAGTGTGCACCACCAATTAACATGGGGGCCCTAATTAGGTTATGCAACAGCTCTTGAATTGCAAAGCTTTAAATTTTAAAGAATCATCAACTTTGCTGAGCTCCCATATCCTGAGGCCACCATCAAGGCAGCAGTGCAGTACAAGACAGAGGGGAGGATGGCTCAGTTCCAGTGCGATTTTGCTTGTGACTTCTTGGGTATGATGGAGTAACTGCGCCACATGGGGAGGGAAGGAGACCCGTGTATGGGGAGGACTCTCCTGAGTGTTGAGGTGAAAGATTCATGGCATGTTTGGAAGGACATGTGCAGGGAACTCCAGAGGATCTGACTCTGAGGATCCATCCCCAGCTAAGGATGTGGATGATAATTTTGGTTTTCTTCAAAAGCCATGTACTGGGGGCTGGGGATTTAGCTCAGCGGCAAAGCCCCTGCCTGGCAAGCGCAAGGTCGTGAGTTCGGTTCCCGGTACCGGAGAAAAACCAAAAAAACAAACAAACAAACAAACAAACAAACAAAAAAAAAACAAAAAAAAACCAAAAGCCATGTACTGTTCAGCATTCTATAAAGCTAAGAATGACCTGAATCAATTCATAGTCAACTCTGAAAACCTAAGTTCAGGTCGAGTTCCTGGTTTACCTCTTCAGACTGCATCTTTTTTTGTGTCCTTAGGCAAACATTTTACGAAGGACCACATGCTCTGTTAGCAACCTGACCTGCCCTCTAGACTGTCCTCCTGTGTGTTCCACATAGGGTATGCTTGGTCAGTGTCCATTCTGGTCACCTCAGCCTGGTGTGCTTGTTTGCAACTCACAGACCTTCTGCAGGGGAAATCATGTCCATAAGCTACTGGTATTACTTTCCAACTTGCATTTGAGATAGAGGCAGAACTACTAATGCTTGGAGCGGGCCCATCCCCCAGAGGAGTGGGGTTGGGATAAGGTGAGAGGAAAGAGGACAGCATTAAGCAAGTGGCCAAGGTAGGAGCTTTGGTGGAGATGACCTCTAGTATTTACTCCTGAAGAGTGGAAGAGTTGGCAAATCACACAGAAGTTAGAGGAGAGGATTGTAAAAACAGAAGAAAGAGGAAAAATACTCAACATGTGTTGATTATGAATTTTAATTACTGAGTTATCTGTTCAGTCAACAGGCTGGGAAAGAAATGTGTGCAGGAAGAGCTCTATGAATGTTACAGATGATACAGTTCTGTTTTTAGGAAATGCACAATTAGACTGTGTCTACACAACCCGAAGTAAAAGCAGATGTATCCGTCATCAGACTATTTTGATTAATGGGGAAATTTGGAGCCTAAATTATCTGTTTCCGCCAGCTATGTTGATCCAATGAACTGGATCATAGCCAGATCTCCCTTCTTTGCAGTGGGGTATAGCCACACCTTTCAGGGTGAGGCAGTTTCAGGGACAGGATTCATTATGTGAAGCAACAGAATTGAATGGGAGGGAAAAGCATCACAAAACAAGATGCTAATGACATCTTATACTTGAATAATCTATGTTGAGAGGTCATGGACTCAGTTTAGTTCCAATCCATACAATACACTCAGCATACCGCATAACCCCTGGTATTTCATTTCTTCCTGGGAATAGGTTATCTAATCAGTGAAACAGCTCTCAATTTGGATTGTGTTGAGTGCTTCCATAGAAGAGTTGGTAGAAGAGCCTCTGACATTCTGGGGTTGAACTTTTCTCTGATAGCTTACCCCAGGGAGAAGGCCAGTGCCATGAAGATGAGCCATACCTGCATCTTCTTGACTTGACTGGAATTCTTTCTGCATGTGAAAGATAACATTGTCTGCCATCCAGAGTTTTCAGTGAGTCGTTCTATTTTTTTAATCCTTCTCTGGAACATGTCTATGTACTTGCATACATGTATGCATGCATGTGTGTGCATGTGTAACTTTATCCTTTCAAATTATGAAATCAGTGTATTCTCTTGCATGCCCACACATTTGAAATGACATTACTGTTTGAGAAAAGAGAATGATTGGGGTCATGGATGACAATGATTCACCAAAAATAAATAAATAAATACCTTTTGAATCAGATCTTTTTGGAAGAACATGAGTCCTTTAAACTTATCAGGCCTTTTGTTAAACTAATTAAAATTCCTTTGTAATGCTTTTGTAAAATGTTTACCTAAAGACACAAAAAAGTTGCAGGTAAAGAGGTAAACCAGGCCAATTAAAAGCAAAAAAGAAATTACTGGAAATTGTTAATGAAAATTGGTGATTGAGAAGAGGTTAAAATGATCCAAATGTTATTCAGTGAATGAATGGATGAATAAATCATTATATATCTATGTCAGTATCTGTATCTATGCATCAATATTCATCCATAATAAAGAATGAAATAATGATAAATGTACAACATGGATGAATCTTGAAAACAGCTTAAATTAAAAACCCAGGCACAAAGTGGTACCTATGCTCTGATTACATTTGTATGAAATATCCACAATAGGTAAATCCACAGAGATAGGAGAGAGATTGGTGGCTGCTGAAAACTTAGGGGAGGGGAAATGTTCAAAATGACGCTTTAATGACTATTAGGAGTTCTTTTGGGGTGATTCAAATGTTTTGGAACTAAATAGAGGTAAGGGTTCTAAGTAATAGAGGTGGTGGTGAAAATATTAAATGCCACTGAGTTACACATTTTATTTTTTTAGGATGCTTTACAATTTGTTTAACTGAAATGTGATACAATGACTTTCATTTATTTTGATACATCTTTCCCCCATAGTGGTTTATAGGCTCTTTAAGCCAATATAAATATTTCATAAATATTTGGCCATTTGGGTATACACCTACACAATACCTCAGCAATATCTTTCAGTGAGAAAAATGCTGAAGAGTAAAGGTCTGATACAATTAACTAGGTACAATGAAATCTGCTTCAAGTATTCATTTCTGAGGGAAAAGTACCACACACCTGTTTAATTAAGAAAACCATCCTTACAACACAGGACAATTTTTTTATTTTTAAGCAGGGCCTAGAACACTTAGCCACTAATTAGGTGCCTAATGGCAGAGCTACCTCCCCAGTTTATGCCATATATTCATAGGGAATAGTTTTCAATAACTCAGGCTCCTTCCCATTGGTTCTCATAAAGTGTGCTTCTCTGTGTGGGGCAGGCTGGGGCTTCAGTTGAACCCAGGTACTCTGCGGCTTCTTTCTTTTTCTGATCATTTCCTTGACATGTTCAGGAAGCTGTCTTGATTCTTGGAGTGTTTCTTATGCTCAGTACACACATTAATCCTCTTGGCAAGTATCTTGCCCTTAACTTGCTTGTTTACAACAATGCCAACAGCACCCTGGATAACATTGTAGACTTTTCCAATTTTTCCACGGTAACATTTATGTGGCATTCCTTTTTTCACAGTATCCATCCCCTTGATGGCTACAATATCATGCTTTTCGTAGATTCGCATATATGTGGCCAAAGGAACAACCCCATGTTTTCTAAAAGGCCTACAGAATATATACCAGCTTCCCTTCCTCTTTCCCTTTGTGTTTGCCATTTTGGCAAATTACTGGAAGATGGTGGTTCTGGCCAAAAGGAGAGTTGTACGTCTTAAGATGGTTAATTTTATGGTATAGTTAATGGTATTTGCAAGAAAGCAAATATGTTAGAGTCATTCTACTGCCATGCTCATCTCCTTTTCCTAAGGAAGAGGTCCAGAGTGTGGGGCCATTTTAGAGATATGTTCTATAGGCAAAAAAGTCAACACACTAAAGGACCAAGGGATCTCCCTCTATCTCCTCCTTTTTCAGGTATGAAATGATGTAGTAGCCCTAGGCCATTAGCCCTCTCTAGTTTGAGAGTCAGCTTGGTATTCAAGTTGCTTGATTCTTAGACCAGTGCCTAATCTAGGGCAGTGCACTAGCTCCTGAGAAATAGCAACACAATATTCTCAGTACTATTATGGTTTCTTTCTCAAATGTTCTCCAAATTCCCATGCATTAAGAGCTTGGTCACCAGCCTATAGTTCTACTAGGAGGTGGTGGAACATTTAAGAGGTAAGGCCTGGTTGGAGGAAGTTAGGTCGTTGAGGGTGTGCCCTTGAAGGAGGTACTCAGACCCTGGCCTCTCTTTTCTCTTCCTTTGTTTTCCAGCTGCCATGAGGTGAAAAGTTTTGCTTCACTTCTGTTATGACTTATATCTAGATGTCCCCACGAAGCCTCATGCACTCATAAGTGAGGGGCTTTTGAGAATTACTGGGTCACAAGTATGTGATAATAGATCAGTCTACTGACTGATTTAACATACTTCTTTTTATGGCTGAGTAGGTTTACTGAAGACAAAGTTCCAACCCTGGCTGTGAGTGGCACCAACCAATAGCTTGTAGCTTTGGTGGAATAAAAGGGAAAGCAAAAGGAAGTCTGCTGTTTTTTGCCTGACATGCCAAGAACTGTTTCTCCTTTGCCATGTCTATGTGCCATGCTACCCTGTTTTGGAGCAAGGTGACTAACAAACCTCAACAAACTGTAAGGTAAAATAAAACTTCCCTCTTTCAACTAGTGGATGTTGGGTATTTTGCCCCAGCAATGAGAAAGTTACTAAGACAATCACATGCTCCCTATATGATGTTCTGCTTTCCACAGATCCCCAAACAAGGGGGCCAACTGACCATGGACTGAAACTTCTTAAAACATAAGCCAAAATAAACATTTCCTCCTTTTAAGTTGATTTATCTCAGATATTAATTATAATGATAGAAAGCTAACAACTTGCCCAATGTGTGCAAAAAGTTTTCAATAATTTCTACTATGCTTTGGACTAATGTGATATTAATTGTAATAGTAAAAATAGCAATAGTAATAAAAAGATAAAATATGCTGTGGGATAATACATATGTTTCTTAACTCATGTAGCCATTCTACAGCACAGATATATTTAAAAATATCATATTGCACTTGACAAATATTTAAAATATTTTTAATTAAAAATAAAAATTTAAAAAATAGCAAACTAATAATATCATTTATTCTGCTAGTATTAGGTGCTAGACACTGAATAAAAGAGATACTTTCTATGTAATACTTCATGTAATTTTTCTCCAAATTCTGTGAGGTCAGGAAGGAAACTGAAGCCCAGAAATGTTAAATAAATTTCACCCAGAGGTTTGTAAAGTTGGTATTGGACCTGTTTATTAGGGTTAAACCAATGGCTACAGTGCTCTTAAGTAATACATCAAATACATAGCTTCTAGAACTTTAAGGTTTTTCATTTTTTATTTTTTTGCATTTTTGAGACAAGGTCTCGCTATGCGCTTCAGGCTGGCCTTCAACTCAATTTGTAGCTCAGGCTGGCCTTGAACTTGCAGCAATCTTCCTGCCTCAAGGCTCCTGAGTGCTGGGATTACAGGTGTGCACCACCACACCCAGCTAGAACTTCAGATTTTAAAAGCTAATAAAATTTTCAGAAATTAATATAAGGTAGCCATATTTTATTTTGCCAAGTACAAACATTAACAAATAAATAATATAAGAGATAAAACTTTCTATTTCTTGCCATCGTTATGTAATTTAATAAAAGAACTGTCTCCTAAGTGGATTTGTTTAGCTTTATGAAAATTTCTTTAGCCATTTTGCTGTCCAGGAAGATGTCACAGCTCAGATTTGGTCTTTGCTGGTGACTATTAGGGTTACTCAGCAATACGGAAAGCAGAGTAAGCACTGGTGATAGGTTACCCATCTTGTTACACCAAGTTTAGCCTCCATTTCTGCCACTTGACTTCTTTGCACATGGAACTATTGAGAGCGTATTGGGATGGCTGCAGAAAAAATTGACAGCTACCACATAAGTCACCTTGTCTACCAGATTATTGAGATCCTCTTCCTCAAGTAGAAACATATGTGAATCTCAAATATCTTCACATTATTTCTATCTTTTTCCTATTCTTGTCCTTTTTGAATACTTTAGCTACTGCCAACTGTCTGGGCACTAAACTGTGTATCCTGGCAAACTGGTATTGAAGCCATGTCTGGTTGTTCATAAGATGGATATATGGATGCAATACCTATAATTCGGCTCTCTGGAAGGACTTTCCTCCTCCAGTCTTTCAGAAATACCCTTAAACAGGCTGTAACATAACCAGCTCTTTGTATTGCTAATTCCAGTAGTCTGTGAAACAGATCAGTAGATCAGCTCAGGTTTTCTCTTCTTCTGACAATGAATAACTGAGAACGCTCCAGGTTGTCCCTTCCAGACTTATTTGGGCCATCTTGCTCATATCATTTCCATTGGACAATGCAATGCCATCGTACATATTATGTTTTAGGATATGGTCTATTTGATAACACAAAGTTCATGGTAGGCAGCCACTTGCTGTTCCATGGTCAGGTGTTCAGTACTTGCTAGGTTCAGTAGCGGTTCTGTATCAGCCTTCCCGATGGATAGCTGTGGTTGGAAAACTTGCCATAGCCATACTCAAAGCTTGAAGAGAAGTATTTGTGCTTCTTCTACTAAGTTTAACCAGAGACTTCACTCAGCATTGGTATGTGCTCTAGACACTTCCAGTCCAGTTGGATATGATTGGTCATAAGACTGAGTGGGTAGCAGTTTGAGTGGCAACCTAATTTTTCTGCAAAAGTTTTCAAAATTAAAGCTGGAGGCATCATGAGTAGCCCAGAATGTGGGCCAGAACAGTACAGTTATGCTGTTTTAGACTCCAAAGAGGCTCACCAAACTTTATGCCTCTTTGTGGAAAGTGGAGCAGGTAAAATATTTATCTCATACATCAGAGGAGACAATATATATACTCCCAGACTCCTCATACCTGAAACTGTTACTGCTTTCTGTATCTAGATTCAAGCAGTGTGACACCAGTGGCAACTGGACAGTGTGGTATTCTTCAGGATATCAAGACAATCAAGAGTCTGAACTGCAAGGCCAAGAGAGTGGGCAGAGCCCTTGTAAAGTATGTAGTTGTCTCATTCACACAAGGGCAACCTGCTCATGATTATCTGTTCAGATCCCTTCCCCAGCTTTTGGAGTAATTATATATGATGATTAAGCAGTGCCTTCTGGTTCCTACCACCCTGTGATCCCATTTTTTCCTATAGAAACCAAGAAGCTACTGTCAGTTTCCATCACTACCTCCTGTACGACATCATCATTTGACAGCCTTTGAAGGACATCGGTGTTTTCCTTACCAATCATTTCTTCATGCCTTGGTAAAGTATCATCCAGATCTTTTTAAAGGTCTAATTGGGAGATGATGATGATTTGAGTGTTCATGTTCTCAGCACATGCCACGAATTATCAGTGTCTATGCTTTCCTGGCAGGAGTTTGCTTGTGCTGTCATGAAATATGTGGGTAACTCAATCTCTGATTCCCATTTTGGAGTCTTTTTTTCTAAAACTATGCTCTATTATTTAAGATCTTGGCAAGAAACAGATACATTTTAATCTGTTTCATGTTGCTATAAGAAGATACTTGAGACTGAGCAAGATATAAAGAAAAGAAGTTTATTTAGCTAGCAGTTTGGTGGCTAAGAGTCCAAAATTGAGTGGTCCCCCTGGTGAAGAGCCTTTTGGTTGCATCATAATGTGTTGGATGGTGACACAGTAGAAGTATGGGCCAGAAGGTAAGTTGTGAGTGTAGCAGAAACCAGACATGTGGAAGTGATCTTGTTTATTGCAACCTGCTCTCTTGGAAACTAATTCAGCCCCCAAGGTCTAATCCACTTCCATAGCATTGATCCTTGATGATGACAATGCCCTTATGACTTAATGATCTAATTACCTACTAGGCCCCCCATTAGTTAAAGGAGGTCCATCTCCTCTCATTTACGTTACATTAGGGACAAAGCTTCTTCTAGCACATCAAACTTTGGGACACAAAGCATACCCAAATCACAGCAAGATGATACACTTACACAGGATGAAATTACAGGGCTTAATGGGGGATGCTACAGTTACCATTATGTTTGAACAGGCAAAGGGAAGGACTGTTCCAGAACCAGAAGCATTGGTTGGAGCAGAATGCTTAGCTGCAACTATGGCTTTATGAAAGAAATACAGTCACTTTTAAAACTATACTTTGGCAAGAAAAGATGCAGTTTCTTTTTCTTCTACCATATTTCAGTCAAGGTCCTGATGCTTCCCTTTGGCTCAAATCTATCTGGCTGCCAGAAATCAAGAACTCCTAGTGCCCATCCCCATGGGACCGTCTCTTGCTGCATATACAGCAGAGTGGAAGGTGGGCCTGGAAGGCAAATGAACCAGACCCAGTACTTGGGAGAAGAACTTGTTTCTGTATTTAGAATCACTGGGAAATCATGGCAACTTTTTTGAATGGAGACATATTTTCATTGAATTAGGTTTCAGGATGACAGTGACAGGTGACTCAAAGTGTGAGTAATACAAAGAAAGGGGACTTTCCAAGAGACCACCAGTCTTAATCATCTGCCATGGAGACATCATAGTGGATTGGAGAGACTGCGAAAGCTGGACAATGGATGGACATTGTTCAGTGGATCCATATATACATGTCTTTAATGCCAATAAGGTGGCAGACAGCTGCTGTTTGAAGATTTACTTGTACCTGATGCTGTGTTAGTGAATCCAGTGAGGAGGCTGTGAGGGCCACATGCTACAGAAGACTGCAGTGGAGTTTTGTTTTTGAAGTTAGAAATCCAAATAGATGTAAAGAGTATTTAGTCTTTCCTCATTTCTATGCACATGGAAATTTCATATTAAAATCAAAGTCACTTGTGTATGTAAAGGAGAAATTTCTTCAGGGCCTGTGTTTGACAAACTCCATCAGGACTTTCTTCTTATCTGTGGAAATAACAGTATCTACTTTAAAAATTTTCAACAGTGATGAAATTTGATGCCAGGAGTAGTAGCAATAATAACAGTGGATATTTATGGAGTACTTATGATGATCGAGGCAGTGTGATTTGCACTGTTGCGCAATTGATCACCACTAGCAGCCCTATGAAATGACATTATTTATTATCCCTATGCTATAGATGAGGAAGCAGAGGCTCAGAAAAGCTAAGTCTTACACAAAGAGACAGAACTGATTCTGTAAGACAGCACTGACTGGCCCTGAATCCTATATTCCTATTCTTGATTCTTGATTGCATCTCAGTGGTAAATAATTTCAGGATAAATTTTACCCTTAGGATTATCAATTGCCTTTCAATTGCAGTCATCCCGGGGGCCTGCAGAAGGTCATTTCAAGACTCCTTAAGAATCCCCAAATCTTGGGAAGCTCAGGTCTCTAATATGAAAAGACATATTATTTGCATTCAACCTGTGTACATCCTTTCATATACTTTAAATCATCTCTAGGTTACTTATAACATCTAGTATTATTTAAATATTTTTATACAGATTTTTTAGTGTTTTCTATCCATGATAGGTTGAATCTATGAATACAGAACTCATGGATATGGAAACCTGACTCTGTGTGTGTATGTGTGTATTTAATGCATATGAAATTTTAATTGTTTCCAATGGTGCCTCAAATTCAAGTTTTTACTCATAATTATTTGTGGGGTAAAAAATGGGTCAGGTTTTGATTTAACTGTTTAGGTCATAAATGAAAATGTACAAAATATGTATAACAAATGTTTATACTTTCATTTTATTGTCCCCTCAAACTCTAGGAGGGAAATAGTAACAGAATTTGTCTGAGATTTGACAGTAATAAACAAAATGAGAAATACTCTCAGACTGAAAGGCTTGCTTTAATACTTCACACTTGCTTGAATACTTTCATACAAAGTAGTTCTTTGGATGCAGAATTTTTTCAAGAATAGCAAATTACGTCCTCATGCTTTCAGATTAATTTGTTTATTCAAAATGTATTGTTGAACAGGGAGTGGCAGCACATGCTTATAATGCCAGTGCTTTGGGAGGCTGAGGCAGGAGGATCCCAAGTTTAAACCTAGCCTGAATGACTTAATGAGACCCTGTCTCAAAGTAAAACTTAAAAAGGGATTGGAGATGTAGCTCAGTGTAAAGGCCCTGGGCTTAATCCCTAGTACAACCACTACCATTACCATCAAAACCCTATTGAGCAACTAATATTTGTCAATTTCTCTCCTCAGTAGTGGGACACTCTCAAAGATACAGTATAGAAGTCTTGGGACAACCAACTGAGAGCACAGGGAGAACTGAGGTCTAGCCACATCCCACTGACACTCCCCAGTTCTGGTAAAATATAGGTAGAAGACTGACTGCACTGAACATCGACTTGGGAAAATATGTAATAACTTGACATTTTCCCAACACTTAAGATGCAATTATTAATTCAATTTTGGTTATTATGTTCCTTTGTCCTAGTTTGCTGACCTATAAAATTTTACCTCCTGATACTAACTCTAGTCTAATTCTTACTTTCTCACTCCACTCAGGTCCAGAAAATAATTCCTATGTAAGTTTTTCCTTTAACTGGGGTTATTTTTAGTAGGAATAAATTTATCTTTCTGTGGAAAGGAAATAATAGTATCATTTACATATGTCTATTCCACCATTTAACATGAAAACTACAAACAATTCCTCAAATAATCATTTGAGAACAGCAAATGCCATCTAGTAGCTCCTAAGAACAAGGTCAGCGGGGATACATTATAAAAATACTCCTCATGCTTTTTTCTTATGAAGAGAAAGTACTTTCTATGTAACTGTGAAAACCTCTCATACATTACATGGGTGTATGTTAGTACTCACGATTCATCAGAGTGTATGATGGTTGTATCAGACTGACCATGAATTATCAGTACCCAGAAGAGCTTAGCTGGAAGCACTCCCTGGTTTTGCAGTGTACACTGTGTACCACTTAGTAAACCACTGCTATCTCAAGGTACCAAGCTCATCCAGGGAGAAGAAATCACATTTTGGTACAGAACAGGTTTTCCATCTGATTTGTGCCCAGAACATGTAAAAAACATAGCAGATTGCATGCTGTATTGAGTAAGGAACATACATATGCATTTAAATCACTTATGTTTTTCTTTTTTATGATGCATTGGTGAATTGTATTACTCTTGCATTTGTAATTAGAAGGCAGAACAGATGCAATGGCTTTGGTTAAAGTGATATCATTAAAATAACCTGTACTACCAAGTAATTGTTTCCTTTAACAAGGGAGTCTGGCCATTGTCCTGCTGTTTTTGAACCATTTAAATAGACTATGAAGAAAAACATGTGTGTCTTCAGGAAATGTTTATCGATTATGGAAGTCAGAAATTTTTGTGAGAGACAGGGGTTTATGCATCTGCTCTTGTGTTGTCGTTTTCTTTTTTATTCCTTTTGGAAGTGAGATATTGTCAAACCAACATTAATTCCTTCAGTATCACCTTTCCTCCTTTTAATTGGCATGAATAAATAAAATCTATCTGTAGTTCAAAAAAAGCCATGACTTAAAAAAAAACACTATGCTACAGTAAAAGTCAATATTAAAATACCATATACTTGGTGGTCAAATCATCTTTATTAGCATTGGATCTTTGTTTGGATCTAAATGAAATGTGGGCTTTATTTTTGATTAATGTCAGCTTTCTGAACTCTGCAGTTTTGCTCAGCTAGGACAGACTGTGACAGGAGCACAGCAGCCAGCAGACAATTCTTTAGTTCAGTTTGTGAACTCAGCTGACCTAATTATCCATCTCCTCCCCTAGCACCAACGGCAGCTCTGGTAACCTTTTCACCATTTTCTTCTTGCAGTGCATTGGCATCTGACACAGATAAAACTCTAACTCATCTGTAAGCATATACATATTCATCTCCTGTGCCTCTATAATTTAGCACCTTTGTTTTTGAGTGACCAGTGCTCATAGATAGATCCCCAATGTCAAAGTTGCCATTTTTTAAAGGAAGATTTAACAACACTGTGTAGATTATACATAGTTTCATACAAATTCCATTTAGGATAAATTATTGCCAAAATAACAATTCCTTGTTGCTAGGACAATATTCAGAAAGGCTCATGTGGGATGAGATATTGACACAGAGGATGCTATGATGATTCTGACACTGAATCCAGTAATGTGTGTGTTTTTCTAGAAGCAGTCTTTAGCATTCATTGGGGTACCTGTGACACCTAGTGAGATAGGTGGAGAGGAAATTCTTTCAGACTCTTAACCAGACCAGCATAACTGGTCAGTGTGGTCATTCAACTGAGCACTAGCTAATGTGCTTGGGAATTGCTTCTCTTGGCTTTGTGGTTTGTATTTATTAAAATATAGAATGGTTAGAGTTCTGTTTTTGCTGTGGAAGCTTATCTTCATTTCATTTCACTTCATGTTTTCATTGTTTTACTAGTCATGGCTCTAAATTTCTTTTTCTTTTTGTTTACTAAACATTTATTCATTGGTAAATTTACATAGAATGCAACACCACGCATGATACCGGAAACAGAAGAAAGGAGGAAAATTATGCCAATGCTAGGACTCATAGGGAACTAACATTAATGGCTCATTTTTCTGTGTCAAATTTCTAACAAGATGAAAATGTTCTGAACATAATCATTATTAAAACTACAAGTATATGAATATTGAAACCACTGAGATACATTCTGAAATGGATACATCAGATTTCAGTTTGTGCTTTACACAAAAATTGTTCAGAAAAAAAGTTGGGGAAGAAATTAAGGTCCTGTGCTCCCAAATATCAACTTGTGATATAGTTTATGGATTGATCATGTTGGTTAAATCGGCCATGTCTAGGATTTCTTTGTTAGATAAAGTGATCTAACAGCTGTAAACATTTTGATAAATGTACGAGGCTACTCTAAAATTCATAACAGAGGAAATCTAGTCAAAATATGTGACATCTGGAGACAGCCTGCCCTTGGCAACAATTCTGATCTATGCCACCCACAGCCGAAAAGATAGGTTAGGTATGAGTAATGTGGGACTCACAACCCAGAAAACCATATACCCATAGTTAGGTTAAAAAACAAAGAGAACATACAGGTTCAGTCAATCAAGCCATTTCATTTCTTTAGTCTCTAAGTCCCACAAACAGAAGTAAAATGGAGTACATGATTTTTAAGGTTATGTCAAAGATGAACTTTAATTTTTAGATCACAGTGGTTGCCAGGATGGAAACAGGTTCTCTTTTTGCCTCCCTGGTTTTTTGAGACAAGGTCTTGCTATGTAGCTCTGGATGACCTTCTGTTCACTATGCCCATCCTGGTCTCAATTCATAGTCATCCTGCCTCAGCCTTGCAAGTGTTGGGAATGTAGGTGTGCACCACTACGCCTGGCCAGAATGCACTCCTGAGATTACCAAATTCCTTTGCTTAAAGAATGAACACTTTTAATAGTTGTGAATTAAATTTCTATTTCTATAATAAACTAACTGAATATGCACTATCTGTTGAGAGCATCTCTTTACAATTTATTTAGGAGATATAAAGACATACTCAGATCAGCAGTTATGAACCGATTTGATCAAAAGATTCCTAGTTATTGGTTTTCTATTTGCAAAAGACAAAGAATGATAAATTTTATTCAATTGTAGCATATGGCCTATATTTCCCAAATATCCATATTTTATACTTACTTTAAAGGCTTATTTAAAATGATGATTAAGCAATTGTGGTTGAGTTATTGACAGATATTAATATCAGAGATGGTATAGTAAAAGTAATAAATTCAATTTATTAAATTGATACTTCATTGGTTAATTTTTGTGCATATTATATAGAGACACACAGAAAGTATGCTAGGGAGCCACTGTGGAATAGCTTTCAGTAATGGTAGATGTGTCTGGTTAGAATTATTTGTTTGTTTGTTTGTTTGTTTTTTTGTTTTTCTCCGGTACCGGGAACCGAACTCACGACCTTGCGCCTGCCAGGCAGGCGCTTTTGCCGCTGAGCTAAATCCCCAGCCCCCTGGTTAGAATTATTTAGATACAATCCTATTTGAAAGACTTTCAAGGATTGTTTATGGAGCTTTTGATTACTTCATTAGGCCACTTTCATGCTACACTGTAATTTTTATTAGAAGGTAAGATACATGAAGATTATAATTAATATATTTTATTCAAGGTCTTTGCTAAGCCACTACTCTTGTCACAGGGGGAAATGGATAGCTATGTGAGATGATGGATATGTTATTTTGTTCTATCATGGTAACCACCTTACTTTATATACACATATGATACATAAATTATATATAGCACATATGTACGTATATACTACATGTATATGCATACACAAATATACATATTTATATACCTATATACACATATAATAACATCAGGTTAGGTAAGTAAAATAGTGATATTATGATCTTCAAAATAAAATGTTGAATTCTTTTGGATTTGCAATATAATTATTTGATATTCAGCATGAATGCCTTTATTCTATAGTAGCCAAACATGCACAGAAAGCTCAGTGCTCTGTGAGGTTTACAATTGCTCATGAATATATCAAATAACATTATCCCAAGCTTAAAAGTGTTTATAGGCAGATTCTTTAATGAATGAGGAAGCTCTCTTTCAGGTGCCTACTTAGTCTACCTTTTCTGTGAGTTTTGCCTTCTATGCAGTCACAACTGTCAGCTCCTCACAAGCTGTTGGTAGTGGGGGTCAGATCTGCCCCTCTTGTCCCAGCAGATCAGATAGGTACCATGTAGTCATGGGGCGTGACCAATACAGAGGATGTCTGTGATAGAGACCATAGAGAAGCCAAGAAAAGAAACTACGCAGTGTACTGAAGAAGGGGATTTTATGAACTACTATGAGATACAAATATGAAAAACCAATGTTTCATCATTAACCTCCATGGAGGTCTTTAAATTAAATTCTGCCTCTCATTAAGAGAAAGAGGTCAGGTTGAATCATGTCTAGCATTGCAGTCTGAGAAGAATGCATTAGAATATTTGTTCTTCAAATTTTATAAAAATATATTTCTTATACCCAACAGAAATTTTGAGATGAGTAAAAGCTAGTAGAAATCAGCTACTAGCTGGATACTTTAGTATTTTGGAGTATTTTATTTAGCTTTACTATGGCTAAGAAACAGACTTTTGCTCCCTGTTCTGATAATGCAAATAAAAACTGTTTACTTTTTAACATAAACAGGGAGCATTCTCACATCTATTCCATTGAAAAGTCTAACATTCTAAATATATGTGTTTGGAAGATGGCTAAACACAGATATTTATTTTCTCACAGTTCTGGAGGCTTAGAAGTCTAAGATCAAGTTGCTGGCTGCATTAAATTCTTCTGATACTCCTGCTTGGCTTGCAGATGACCCTCTTCTCCCTGTCTCTTCATGTGGGCTTCCCTCTAGGTATGTCTGTGTCCAGATTTCCTCTTCTTATAAAGATACCAGTATATTGGGTCCACATGAAGGACCTCATTTTAACTTTGTTATTTCTTTAAAGGATGCATGCTGCATTGTGAGGTATAGGGATAAGTACTTCATCATGTGAATCTGTGACAGGACAAAACTGAGTCCATAACACCTATCTTTGCTGGTTGTCTCACGTTAGACCTTGCATTCTAGTTTTTTAAATGTATATATCATAAATTTCTTTTTCATTTTAAATCTAAGAGTGCAAAGTCTATGTTTTTCCATGATTTATGTCTATGTAAACCCTGTACACACTGAACTCAGTACCTTGCACATAGGAGATATGTAATGCGTTTTTAAGATAATAAAATAATTTAGGACATGCTTAAAGATAGACCTGGCATGAGAACAACAATACTACATTTACTAGTAGATGGTAGTAGAAGACAAATACATTTGGATGAGGGCAAGTTATTCGGTAATATTACAAATGCATACTTAAAAGAAATATGGATTATTTTGGTCAGGATTTTGTACATTATTGGCAATCCTTCCACCAAATAACATGGGTGTTCTACTACATAATGGCATAAGAAGAATTCTGTAGTAGGCTAGTCCATAAGTAAATTAAAAACACAGTAATAAGTAACATTTCCTGAGCCCAGTTGATGTGCCAAGCACAGCGATTAACTCATTCAACAATCACAGCTTTGAGAAGTAGAAACTATTACTATCCTAACTTGGGACATGAGCAAACTGAGGTGCAGAGTTTAGGGAATGGGCCAAAGATCACACCCCATGCCAGTAAGGAGCAAGCCAGACTTTGAAACTATAATCCATAATCTGTCTCAAAGTCCTGAAACTCTACCATGTTTCTGATGCATAATTCAGTCCTCTGGTGATATATAATTATATTCTTTAATTATGACAAAATCTACTTCAAATATCTCTGACAGAGTAGAGCAACATTAACGTCTAAGGATATAAAAAGTTCTAGGTCCCTTTTAGAATTTTAAAAATAGGGGCACAGCATAAAACTTTTTTCAAAGAGCTTAATTCATTCACATAGACAGACAAATTAAGAAACTCAGGATGCAAAGTAAGTTCGTTAATTTGAATTATCTTGTTAGTAGTCCACAATGATCATTTCTTTTTTTTTTTTTTTTTTTTGGTTTTTCTCCGGTACTGGGAACCGAACTCACGACCTTGCACTTGCCAGGCAGGTGCTTTTGCCGCTGAGCTAAGTCCCCAGCCCCCATACAATGATCATTTCTAAATGTCACACTTAAGATGTGGCTGAATAGCCTGGACTATAGTGATCTGGGTTTATCTAATGGCCAGTATCTTTAGCATATAATCTCAACTCTGGCATGTACTGTGTTCCAAATTCACACATTATTACAGGGTGGATGACTCATCACAAATGTTTAGAAAAAAGTAGATCAATAACCAAAAATGACACAGATAATTAAAGCCAGGCTAGCAGAATAATCTTAAAATCAGCACATATGAATTTTTTGAGACAGTGATCTTCTTTTGCCTTAGAATTTTTTCAAATTACTACAAAATTAAAAAATATAAATTGGTGCATGCAATTTGTTCTAATTTTTGCTTGAAGCCTATATTGGTTGGGATAATTATCCAATTCTGAGAGAGAGAGAGAGAGAGAGAGAGAGAGAGAGAGAGAGAGACAGAGAGAGTCACTAGACTACTTGAGCTGATATCAATTTTCTGATTCTCTCTCTCTCTCCCTTCTTCCTTCTCTCCTTCCCTCCTTCCTCTACTTTCCACTATGTTGGTCTTATGCAGCAATATCTCGCTATCACAGCAGCAAAGACAGCTATGTGGGCCCTTATTCCTTCTCACTTTAGAAGGGGAAATAGAGGAAATAACATACATCCTCTGTGTGGGACCCCTGGTAGCTCTGTCCTTTAAGGAGTGCTCCATGGCAGATGAGGAGGAGAGGTAGACCTTGAGAAAGAGAAGTGCAGGTAATGGGAATAGAAACAGGCCTCCTGCAATTGTGGAACAAAATCCATTTAACTTTCTTGGGATAATTCACTTTTTTGTTTAAACATAAACTATACCAGAGTAGATAGTTCTTTTAAACAACAGGAATTTCAAAAGAGTAAAAATCAATCCAATATAATAAAACAAACCTGGGCATAGTGGCACACGCCTGTAATCCCTGTACTTTGGGACATAGAGGTAGAAGGATCACAAGTTTGAGTCCAACCTTGGCAACTTAGTGACTTAGCAAGATCCTGTCTCCAAATAAAATACTTAAAAACAATGGTATAAGGATGTAGCTTAGTGCAAAGACCCTAGGTTCAATCTTCAGTATCAACAAAAAAAAGAAAAGAAAAGAATACCAAAGAAAAAGATGGAAGGTCTAGGTAGTTGTTTGTGTTTATCTGTTTTTGTGGTGCTGTGGTGCTGGGGATGGAATCCCTGCCCTCACATTTGCTAGACAAATGCTTTACCACTGAGCTGCATCCTCAGGTCTTTTTTATTTTTAATTTTGAGTTAGGATCTCACTAAGTTGCTGAGGATGGTCTCAGACTTGTACATCCTCGTGCCTCAGGCTCCCAAGTAGTTGGGGCTACAGGGGTGTGCCACTGCCCAGGCTACTTACGTGGTATTTCATGAGTAAATTAGATGCTGCCTTACAGTTAGCCCTTCGTGTGTTAGTTCCACCATAAACCACCATTCAACCACAGACTAAAAATATTTGAAATAAGTTATGTCTGTGTTGAACATGTGCTGATTTTTGTCTTATCAGCATTACTTAAACAACATAGTATAGCAACTGTTTCCATAATGTTTACACTGTGCTAGGAATTATAACTAATCTAACAATGATTTAGAGTACATGGGAGGATGTGCACAGGTTATATGCAAATGCTATGCCATTTTATATAAGAAGCTGGAGCATCTGTGGATTTTGATATTCACAAGGGGTCCTGGAACTCAACTGTATAATAACTATATGAAGTATTGGATATATCATGGCTTCCAAGGTGAGTGTTTAAAGAGCAGTAATGGTAGCCAGGCACATTAGAATACTTAAAAACTTGTACTAAACAATCTGGATACGTTTTCTGGCTTCTGGTTTTATTCCTGCTGCTTGCTTATTGAAATTTACTTGTGCTCATTACTTGAGCACAAATTCTATCTCTTTGAGTTTCATTTTCTTTTGTTGTCAAAAGAAGATGATTATAACTTTCTTGGATGGTAGGTGCAAGGGTTAAAAGGAAAAATGCTTCTAAAGCATGTGCCACCCTTGTAATCTTCAACAGATGTTAGTGTTCCAGGGTGATGTGCACACTCAACATAGGATGATTCCTGTCTTAGTTTCCTCATCAGTGGGTCAAAATATCTGGCACTCAATTTAAATGAGGAGAGGTTTATTTAGATTCAGGTGTTTGCCCATAGTTTCAAGGCAGGGAGACATGACTGGAGGGTCTGATGGAGGAAACGCCCACCTCATGGCTGCCAGAAAGCAGAAAGAGAAGGGAGGATCTGAGGAGGGAGCCCTTCGAGACCACACTCCTAGTGAGACATCTCCTCTGATCAGACGCCTTCTCCCAACCGCAAACCAGCTATATAGCCCCCACAATCCAAGTATCTTCCAAACACATGGAGCTTTAGGGGCCCTTTTGGAACAAAACCATAACATTTCCACCTTTCCCTTTATGAGCCACTTTTTCTTACTTGATAGTACTCAATACAACTGGAAACAAAAGTTGCTTGTTCAAGTCATGTAGAATATGAGTAGAATGATTAATAAATTATACTCACTATATTTCTGGGAATGAAAAAGATAAGCACATAAAAATTAATTACACCTTTTTTATATGTCAGAAATGCAGTAGGAAGGAAAGACAGCACTGGACACCTACTGAGTCACAGTCGTTATGGCAGGCGTTTGGAGAAAGGAGAATATTATGCTTCACATTGTCACTGCCGTCTGTCAGTCATTGGTGACTGGGGCCATATGAGGCCCAGCATAATGTGCAGCTGCTCAACATAACATCCAGACCAAGAAACAAGGGACACCCTGTTTGGCCCTTTTTTGAAAAAAAATTCAAAACAATATTTTTTTCTTTAATAATGGGAAAATGGGTTGAATTCTTAAATCTGTTGTTTTAGATTTTGTGTTTAAGTTTTAAAGATGACACATCTCCATGCAGTCTTAGTTCTCCAAAATAGGTTACTGGCAGCCTGAAAAATGTTAGACTGTAACTGAAAAATCCTCTCCCTTCTATGTGCAAAATGACAGACCTCTTTTATAAGCTTATGGAAAGAACATTTCAAAGAGAGTGTTCAGTAATGTTTAATTTTATGGAGCTGTCACACTGGGCCCAAGTTTGAGGTTCAGTGACAGATATGAGATGTTCATCAGAAGGAATCTCTAGAAGTTTGATGAAAAAAACAAAAAACCAGCTGAATTCATTTACGCACCCTAACGACATGATTGCAATTTCCCTTGGATGTGGTTTATTGTTGGTAAAATTTAGAAAAATTCACATGTATCCTTTTGAAGTACATGTAAAGTATAGTCTCATGAAATGTACATGATTATGTAGTTAAATATTTATGGGAACTTTTCATTTTTTTGCCATTCAGCCTGCCTTCAAGATATTCAAATATATTTGGCTTTTGTAACTTTGCTAATTAAACCTTCTAAAACAGATGGAATTATAGGAATTGCAGGGTTTAAAATATCATCTTAATTGGTTTACAATCTATGTGACACATAATGTCATTCATACTGTATAAAATATATACGGATGGCTCAAAAGACAGGGCATGCCAATTAAGTTTTCAACTCCTTCAATTACATTTCGTTTTCTTCATTATTGTACCCCTTTCCCATTATAATGGTTTCCAGGGAGTCTGATCAACCCTAACTGTTACCTAAAACCATATTGAAGAATTTCTTTCTGACCTTGAGGTGGGGAGAATAGGAATTTACCTTCTTTCTAAAGAAACTAAATGACTTTCAGAGAGGCTTTTACACATGCATATGGTTGTTCCCTTCAAGCAATGCTTAGATTAACCTTTTTCTTTCTTACAGCGATTTTCTAATGTATTTAGTCAAGCCCATTCCTCTGATTTTCTGGACTAGTCTTGATTTCAAATATTCTACCCTACCATCCGACTAAGAGCACTGCATTTATCAGGCCACATGTTCAGGTTTTTGATTTGAGACCAAAGCTATAATCAGTGTACGTAGATTCTTGGGAGACTTAAATAGGCAGCTTCATATGTGCCTTTGTACCTTAAGCTCAAGAATCCAGTCAAATCCAACTCACGGTACTCCAGTGACTCCAATTTTGAGACCCACAAAGAAGGCCTGAGTTAAATAAATCTGCTTTGTCCAGCTAAGTAACATGCAGTGTTTTTTTTTTTTTTAAATACCATTCTATAATTTTTTGGTTAACAGAATTAAACTCGACCATTTCTTTCAAATATCTCAATTTGCCATTTCGATGGGATTTTAAACACACTAGTCCCCTGTTGTTGCCATGGTAACCGGTTTGGGCCCTGACGGGTGACAGAAGGGTACCGCACAGTCCTGGTTCCTGTTTGAACAAACACGTGCGCCGAGTTTCCGCCTTGCGGCGGGAGGAGAGGAGGCTGGAATCTCCACGCTTCCACAGCAAGGTAAATCTGCGCATCGAGCAGCGCTCGGAGCCTGGGAAATCGCCCACAGCAGGGACAGATTACCTCGTACAGTCACTATGGAGAACGATTCAGAGTCTAGCTTTAATGATCCCGGATAGAGCTCTTCTCCTCCCCACCAATGTGACATTTTGCAGACATTTTATATATCAAGGAAATATTTAATTGAAACGTGTTTCTGAGAATGCCTACCGAGCTGGCTCTAGGCATCTTCCAACATCGCAGGGGTCAATTAAAGGAACCAATCAACTGTTTTTAAAACTTTAAAATATTTTTTTTAAAAAAGGGCGGAGGGAAAGAAAGTGGACAAAAAGTAATGTTAAATAGCATGGAGCATGACTAATGGCGCTAGCATGTAAAAATCATTGGGAAAATGTCCTTGGAAGACAAATGAATTTTCAGCAGAATAATTAACTTAATTAACAAATTTGCATGCATATTCATCAGGCTATTGAAGTCTTTCCAGCCCAGCTTGATGAGCGTTGGTGTAATAATTGTCTCATTTACATTCTGCAATCTACTACAATTTAGGGCACGCAAAAAAAGCCGACCTCTTCCCTTTGACTTTCTTGGGGACCCACATAGTCCTAAAATCGTAGCTTTCACCCCCTGGATGGCCTTCAGCTCAGGCCTTTTGAGAGAGCTCCCAGAGAGAGTTGACTGGGGCTACCCATCCCCCAGCTTGCCTCTTTTTCTTTTTTTTTCTTTTGGACCAGGTTCTCTGTTTTTGCCTCTGCTTGCTCTCCTGGGTAAATCTTGGCACCAGTTCTGACTTCAAATCTCTTGGGTCGCCAGACTGCATCATGTAAAAATTGCCATTTCCCTCTATCTCTGCAGGGCAATCTTTAAAGGCAGTAAGGTGTGACGGCCCAGACTGGCAGCTTGGCAAGACAGAGCCCGTGGATACCAGCACACAGGAATCTGGACGGTTCGCTCGCTCTGACAGCAGTCAGCACAGGGAACAAAAGGAACGGGTGGGGGGAGAGCAAATGTATTTTTACATATTGTAGGCATATGGCCACAAGACCAGCAGAAATATATTTAATTACCAATTGCATGCATTGAGGGGAAAAATATTGGGAAGAGAGAAAAAAATGTGTGTACAGCAATATTATTCTACTTTAACTTTTCACCTCAGTTTTTTTTTTTTTAATTGAAGATAAAAAGGATTAGAATTGCAAAGGGTTATCTGCTGGAATCTCATCTGAGGTGATATGGATTTTTGACATGACTTCCTTAATAGTGGAACATTACACTAGGAAATATGAAAGTTTTCATTTCAGTTATGAAATTATGTTATTATGGTACTTTGGGGGAGGGGACCAAATTTGAAATAAGACAGTTAGAAAATCTTACTATTTTTTAAAACTATACCATTGACGGGACACTTTAGTTTAGGTCTTAACGATTAACAGTTCATGAACAATTGTATTTTTGTTCTTTCCTGTGAAATCAGAATATTTCAACCCACACTTATTATTAGGCACTGTACTAGCCAAGGGAGGTACAGACATCTATCAGATAAAGTCCCTGTGTCAAAAAATTCATGGTTTACAAGAGGAAACTAATATGCATTTATATATAATTGTAAACTTAGACTGTTAAATTATTAAAGATAGTAAAATTATAATTTATGAAAGTTGTTTCTATAATATACATGATATATATCATGTAATGTGATGATACAGGTTCAGTGGTCCAGGGCCCATAAAATCTAACTCTTAGTTTGTCCCGGGGATGAGACATTGCAAAGAGGAGGCAGAGAGGTGGATTCTGGAAGAACTGTTAACAAGGGAGACCCAGGAGAAAAGCCAGGGAAGGAGGCAGGTCACAGTGTTGTGCAGAGCACATGACTTCAGGTAAATAGAGCAGCTCCCTGGCTAGGATGGGATAAAAAATGGGAGTCAAGTAACAGGACTAGGAAAATGAAGTTGTTCCTGGAAACAGGGCTGGGTCTGTCTTTCCATCATCAACCAGAAACAAAGCCACAGCCCTGAGAAAGCAACCTGCCAGGAATCCTCTTTGCAGCATTTTCTTCCTGACCTCTTGTTAACCTGGGTCCCCTGTTCCCATCCTTCTTTGCCAACTTTGCAGGTAACTTATGTACTTGCTGCTGATGTAGATTCTGTCCTGCTGACCATCCTTACAGTCTGTTTTCAAGTTCAAGCAATGGGTCAGAAGTCTGTTAATATGAGCTCTGCTTTACAAAGCAAATGTAGTCCTGAAAAGATTGTTTTTTGTAAATTTACTTTTTTTGGGTAAATCAACCTACATAATAAAAACACTAGGGGAGCTATTTAAAGGAACCCTGTAGTGAGTCTTTTATAATGTTGAATCCATTCCTTAGTTCATCTTTTTCTTCCCTTTTTTTGCATTAGGTATGTCCATGCCTCCAGGGATTTCTTTATAAGAGGACGTAACATAGATTATGACTCTGAGGGCCCGCAACTGAACACCAAGGCTTCCGGGGCTGTGCTGACGCCTTGCTGGATGATACTGGGTGGGAGAAATAAGTGTGACCTGGCAGTCAGTTCCACCTCACCAAAGGCAGCTCCACCCAGACTTGAGCTGGAATCCCTATTTCCCTCTTTGAATCTCAGTTGTCACTCAGATACTGAGTTGTTGTATACTGTAAATAAAAGCATCTCTTTGAGCACTTGACAGAATAAGTGTGACTAGGGGTTCACCTGCTCCCCTTGTTGTGCTCTAGTCATCACTCAAGTCTAGTCATCACTCACCTTCTAGTCATCTGTTGGATCAGAGGCAGCAACAGAGAATGATGACAATGAGATCTACAACTGCTCTTGCAGGGAGGAAATATCTGTTAACTTGGGAGCTTACTCTGCCACTGTATTTCCTTAGAGGAGAAGAAATATCCACTCCCTAAAAAGAAGGTACATTAAGGACAATATTTTAGACCTTTCTGTATCTGTAACCCATGGTAAGAGAGGATTTATCTTATTGGCACTGTTCTAGATTCAGCCATCTAGGGTCAGCCTGAACATTCAGTATGGTAGCATGGGGCTACCCCACCCTCACATTTGCTGGCATACTTCATACAGACTAACACCTGCCTTTCTGCTTATTCTCCCCATAGGTTAAGCCCTCTCCTGTGACTCTTCTGCAACTTTTGGTCTGAGAAGATATGTAGGAAAAAGACCCTAAAGTATCTCTTTAATCCTGTTTCATCAAACATAAACCTGTTAAAAAAAATTGTATGAGTCAGTTTGCTGGAAACTTCTACTGCTCTAAGCTCTAGTGGCAGGGAAGGGTGGAGTTGGGCAGGCACCTATTGGTCCCATTCAGAACACTGGGTCATCTGATACTATGGCTTGGATATGGTTTATCTACCATGTGCTAGAAGCTTAGACCTCAGCATGGAAATGTAAAGGCATAGAACCTTTGAGACAAAGCCTGTTATGAGACAGTTATGTCTGGGGGTGTTGCCTGCAGAAGATATTAATGCTGGTCTCATGGAGAATGTGTTATTATGCAGTGAGCAGCTCCTACTCAGTATCTCTCTTCCTGTGTTGTTATGTGAGCTCTCCTGCACACAACCATTTCAATTTCTGCTTTTTCTGTCATGTTATGATGCAGCCAAGGGGGCTTTCACCAGAGGCTGAATTCATGTTTAGGATGGGATTGCCTGATCCAAAAACTATGAGTTGAATAAATTTCTTTATAAAGTACTCAGGCTCAGGTATTATAGCAACAGAAAAAAAACGTAACACATCTGGTCACCTGTGGTGGTAACTATAGCTGGAGCTCAGAGCAATATCCAGAAAGGTCACAGGGAGGATGGAGACATCACTTTTGTTGAAAGCTTATATATCATTTGCTGAGGAGTGCGTGGTAAGCAGCCTGGTTTGAACTTTTCAAAAGCCAAACTCTATGTTCTAAATCATGTCATATGAAGCCCAAATATTGGTTACAAACACATAATGTATTGCATATTTGGCTATTATCATGGTGGCCATGTGCAGTTTGGAGTTTTAGTTGCTCTACCAGTGGAAAAAAAACGTAATTCAAACTGTTAGATAGTGGAAGGAGCTAGGTTTCTGACCAGCACTGATGCAGAAACTACAAAATATATGTTGCTATATTTGTAGTAATGCATTCAAAACCACTTTCCCATTGCCTGAATCTGTGCTATTCTTTTTTTAATTGAAACATGTAAGTCTGATTGATAACATGAAAACTTTTGCTCTATAGAAACCATGTAGTAACTTTTAAAAGTTTGCAAAGGAAAAGATGATAGTACCACAGTTCTAGACCATGCTTTTATAAATTACATACCTACTTTTAAATTTATAAAATGCAAAATTTGTATTTGCAGGAAAGTGGATTAATCTGGACAAAATACACCAGTTGCTGACAAATATTACTTATTATCTTAATACTGTATGTGGTCTCTAAAAGAAAAAATTGACATGAGCATAGGAGACTTTTTAGATAGAAGAAGGAAATAATGGGAAGAGGGGAGAGTTGGGGAGAATAACGGGGAATTGAAATGATCAAAATATATTCTAAGCACTGGAACTCAATATTTTGTAAAATTAATAGGCACTAATAATAAAAGAGATTTGATTACAAAATTTTTATAAAATATAAGGTACCACATATATGCATATTTATATTTTATTTCTTAGGAAGATTTGGAGCATCTTTAAAAAGTAATTTTTACAATTAAGATTCAAAGAATTAAAGAGAAAGTTCAAATTGGGCAGAATATGTATAAAAGTTCTTCCTGGGCTTTCTGGAAGCCAAAGCAAAAGGGAAATAATTTTTCATTGTCTAAAGGAGGAAGCTTACTATTTTTCCAGTAAGACAAATTTGAAAAGACAAATTCTTAAATTAATTTAATATAGTCTTGACCTTTAGAAGGAGGAAAAATAATTCAAGGTGTTTGTAATGTAGCAGATTATAGCACAACCCAAGAAATGTAATGAAACAGACCCTATCTTTTAGACTGAGGATAGAAGGTTTCTTCCCAGGAGAGTATTATGGGAAGTGAGGGAAATACTAGGTCCTTACGCACAGATCCAAGTTCAGAAGAGGCATCACTAATGCATCTATTTCTTTAAGTATTCATGAAACAAATATTTGTTGGTTACCTGATACTGTATGAGGGAGTCCATATTCTAAGGCCAAGTTTAAGTGAGAAAAAGAAAAAATTCTCTGCCTACAGTCCACATAAAAGTGATTTCAGCACATTAATATAAAATTTTGCAGTTTCTACTGTCACAAGAATGTGTAATGGATGAATTATAGGTTAATCAACTTACATGATGCTTTATGGTTTACAGATTGTTTCCACACATCATTACAACTCATATCTTCTTGTGAAAACATTGGACCATTTTGGGTGTAACTCAATGTTTAGATTTGGACTGAGGTTTCTGGTTCCAGAGTCTTGATATATCATGACAGCATTGTTTGTGCTTATATTTTTCCATTAGAAAAGATATGCTTGAGAGCTTGTTTCAGAAATTAGTAAGAAAGCCAGCTAGTAAATGCCACAAGAGATCTTAACATACCTTGTGTGGTTAAGAGTTGAACATTGCACTTAGTGACACTTGGTTTAATGATCATCATAATTTTCTTCACATCCTATGAAGCATTGCAGATCTTTTGGCAAAATGTGAGATCCTTGTGTGAGGCACAGATAGAAAATATTAATAACTGTTAAATGACAACCACTTGTCCCTACCTCAAGTCAAGGATGGCCGGTCACATGGTTTACTCAAGTTCCAAGGCCTTGTCTTCTCTCTCCTTAGCATGCCTCTGGTACCAAATGGGTGAAGAATTTTGCTTCTTTTCCAGTTAATTAAGCTGCATGCTAATGAAGCTGTCTGGTCCTTGGTTGATTCACAGGAATCAAACTGTCAGCCTCCTGTCTTGTCAAGAGCTTTTGATGGAGCAGGTAGATTTTGCAATAAGGAATGGGTACATACAGTCACAAGTGCAGGCAGACAACACAGAGAAAGTGTTATTTCACAACCTAATTGCCCCAGAACTTTCTTGGTTTAAGTACTATAAGTCATAAGTGCTGGGAATCTACATGGTTTTGAGCAAACAGGATCAGGAGCAGTTGCTCTAAGTATAGAAGATCATCTGTACAATCAAACAGCAGCAAATAAATACCTCTATCTTTGAGTAAAATACAAGGGGGAAGTAACACTGGGTGTTTTAATTTGGCTTCCCCTGGAAGCAGGTCCCAAGACCAGGATTTTAGTGCCAGGATTTTTTTGGGAAACGAAGTAATACTTCCCTAGGAAGTAGTAGGGGAGAGGAGAAATGAAATAGGAAAAGGAGTTGCCACTGTAGGCACCTGGAACCCAGTTGTACTAGGGAATACTGGGAGGTGGGATAGTACGTATGCCTCAGAGCTATGCTACCTGGGATAAACATCACTGATACTGACGTCTCTTCTTAATGGTAGGGTTGAGTGTTGATTTTGTCTGCCGAGCCTGTGAGCAGAGTGGACCTCAGCTATCAGAGGAATCCATCTAACAGAATGTAGGGACTGCAGTCAGAAGCTGTGCCACTGAACACTGAAATGATAAGAGCCAAAGGCACATGGAAAGGATACTAACAGCACTGTTACATGGCTCTACATTGCTGCCTATGTCAATTCACCCTGTGTTACTGACCAGTTCACTCTTCCCTGTGTGTACTCATGGAGATGGGACAAAGGATGTGTGCTGTGGATGGGAGGAAGAGTAAAGATGCGAGTAGATGTTTGAAAGGCAGCAGAGTTTGAAGCTTCTGACTCATGAATGATACCTGGTCTTTTCCGTAGTAATTCTTTTTTTTTAATTTTAAAGAGTATAAAAAATAACAAAATATTAACAATATAGACAAAAACAAAACAACACAAAAACAATGAAAATGATATAAGATTTCAAAACAAGATGATAGGAATTAATAATGGTTGTTATATTACGTATTTTTATCTTCAACGAAGTTGCTCAGATTACCAGAGGTAAGAATGCAAGAGTGATCAAACCATTAAAGAGAATAAGAAGTAATTTTTAAAAACATTAGAAACAACGCAAAGCTTCACTAAACAAAATAGTAGGAATTTATCAATGATTGTTATATTATATATTGTTGTCTTCAAATTAGTTGTTCAGATTACCCCAGAAGAATTAAAAACATCATACCACAGCCGTATAAGTGCACCCATGTTTATAACAGCACAATTTGTCATAGCTAAATCTTGGAAACAACCCAAATGCCCATCAGCTGAGGAATGGATAAAAAAGATGTGATTTTTTATATGATGGAGTATTACTCAGCTATAAAAGAAGACAAATCCGAGGATTTTCTGGTAAATGGATGTACCTAGAGACCATACTCCTAAGTGGAATAAATTGGACCCAGGTGAGCAGTAATTCTTATATGAGCAAACTATTGATATTTTGGAGCAGTTGAAATCTTTCAAAGTACTCTTCATTAATGCCACTTCAGGCATTAATTCCATAAATCTGAATGATTCTTAGGGGCGAGAATTTGAACACCCCTAGTGTCCTCATTCCATGGTTTACCAAGTCTAATTGTGGTGACTTATTTACTTTCCATTTTCATTTTGTGGTTTATTTATCCTTCCTTCGACCATTAAAACTATTTTACTATTTCTATCTTTGAGCTGCAAAGCTGAGTCTCCTATAGAAAGTCTAGAACATATACTTCTTCTAGTGCTCAGGGAGTAGTGCAATGAAAACTCTCCAGCCAGGTGTCCAGGGCCACATTCAGCCATCCAGGCTGATCACTGGTCCTCTCCCCAGGACCTGACAAACATCTCTGCCAAATGGAAATGCCTGAATCTCATCATAAGCTGAAGCTAAAATCAATTCATTGTTCAAAGAGTTTATGAAAGATAACTGGTGAAGAGAATCTTTTTGAAGTAATCAAAAACTTTCAGATGGGGAGGAAACTAGTGTGAAAGCCTGTGGGTCTTAGAGGCATTTATCAGCAACTACAGTGCAGCTGTGTGCAGCCATGGCCCAGCTGGTGGGTCATGCAACAGGGAGAAATCATTTGACATACATGGAGAGAAAAGAAAACCAAGTGGGTTAGCCTGCTTGTATCTAAATCAAAAAATGAGCAAGTAAAATGGATACTTCATAGAAGTACAAAAGGCATGTATGCATATATATCACTGGCCATTAGAGAAAACAACACTGAGATTCCATCTTACTCCAGAAGAAATAGTCATCATGAAGAAATCAAATAATAACAAATGCTAGAGAAACTGCTAGGAAAAAGGAATCTTTCTACAGTATTGTTGGGAAAGTAAACTAGTACAACTACTATGGAAATCAGTAGGGAAATTCCCCCCCAAAAAACTAAAGCTAGAAACTGCATTTGACCCAGATATTCCTCTTCTAGGTATCTTCCCCAAAGATTTGAAGACATCACATTACAGTGACACCTGTATATCCATGTTCAGAACAGCACGCTCCATAAAGCTAAGTCTTGGAAGCAGATCATATGCCCATCCACAGATGAACTGATAAAGAAAATGTGGTATTTCCACACAGCACAGTACTACTGTACCATAAAGGAAAATAAACAAGGCATTTGTAGGAAAATGGATATACGCTGAGACCATAATTTTAAGTGAAATAGATCAGACACAAAAATTTAAATGCTGCATGCTTTCTCCTACATGAGAAACTCAGAATAAAAATAAAGAGCAAAATAAGGCCTAGACAATAAGAATTAGAGGTTAGATGGTTCGCAGAGGGGAAGGGGATTAGGAGGCTGAGGGAAAGAAAGAGGGGAAGGCCTAAGGGATCAGAAAAGAAGCTGGGTTGTGTTATGTACATGTACCAACTTCACATAAAGAACATGCCTTAGTTACTGTTCTCATTGCTGGGACAAAATACCCAATGCCTAAAATTAAAAGAGGAAAGGCTTATGTTGGCTCACAGTTTGTAGAGGTTTCAGTCTATAATTGGGTGTCTCCAAGGCAAGGAGGCATGGCAGACAGGCATTATAGAGGAGAAACAGTTCATGGCAGGCAGAGGTAGCAAAACAAGGGACCTTAGGAGCTTCTTTCTGATCCTTCTGTGTTCTATCTAGGCTACCAGGATTAGTGTGGCACCAAACCAATCAATGGACTGATTTAGTAAGCACACACCCTTAACCCCAGCAACACATATTCTAGATCCAGCCACTTCTGAAAAAGCCCCACTTATGATTTTTTTGTTTGTTTGTTTGTTTGTTTTTCTCCGGTACCGGGAACCGAACTCACGACCTTGAGCTTGCCAGGCAGGCGCTTTTGCCGCTGAGCTAAATCCCCAGCCCCTGCCCCACTTATGATTGCATGAGGCTTCGGGGAGTGTTGTGGTTTGTGTCTAGATGTCCTGCAAAGCTTCATGCAGTTGTGGGGGTGGCTGAATGTAGAGTTTGTGATTGATTTAATGTCTAGTGCTGGGATTATGGATGTGAGTGCTATACTCACCCAAGGGGGTTAGCCTATGCACAATATAAGGGATAGAAGGTTTTCTCTCTCCTTCCTTTTTACTATTGCTGCTTTTGCTGTTTTCTGCCACCATGAACTGTTGGTCTCTGACATGTGCCGCTCTACCTTGGAACCAGTTGAGTATGGACTGAAACTTCCACAAACTGTGACCTAAATAAACCTTTCCCTCTTTAATTATTGGAAATGGATATTTTGTCTCAGCAATGACAGAAAAGTAACTAAGACAGGGGGACATCTAGATACATGCCATAACAGAATGTAAGCATGTACTACATGTGTGTACTAACAAACTAAAATTTAAAATAGTTAAAAAGTCAACTTAGTGTGCTTGAGTCTTTCTGCGAGGCTCATGGGACTATCTTCTATATTCTTCAGGTCCCACATACAGGCTTATAAGAAATCTTGTCATTGAAGCAATGTGGATGTTTGTCTCTGTCAACCTCACTGAGCCCAGCTAACATAGCTGTCATACAGACAGTATCATCTTTTATCTTTCTCTGATTTGGGTTAAATAATTGGAGCTCCATTAGTCTTTATTTTTCTTACAATTTTAGCAGTAATGATCATTTAAATTTAAAGACTGATGGATTTGGCTTCTTCAAGCCTTCCTTCCTGGTAGGTTCTGGGAAATGAACTAGTGTGAAACTTGATGTCAGAAAGATGTCTATGTATTATTTATTATTTTTATTTTAAAGAGAAAAAACAAAAACAATGATACAAAATCTCAAAACAAGATAGTAGGAGAGTAACAATAGCTAGTACCTTGATTATTGCTTTCCAAATGGGTGCTCAGATTATAAGATCTAGGCATGAGGAATTGATCAAAGGCTATAAACACAAAGCTTTCCTTTCAATGAACTAACACAAATTAGTATATCTATCTTAACTACTAAAATAATGACAATAAAATACAGTAAAGGAAGTGGTGATAAGTGAAGAAACCCCATTAAAATTTAGCTAAAAACTTATTAATGAATTTCTTGGAAACAAAGAAAAGTACAATACAATAA
Source organism: Chinchilla lanigera (assembly GCF_000276665.1). Lineage (NCBI taxonomy): Eukaryota > Metazoa > Chordata > Mammalia > Rodentia > Chinchillidae > Chinchilla > Chinchilla lanigera. The sequence goes on from NW_004955410.1 coordinate 32,326,801, forward strand.
CATCCTGCTGCAATAAAATAAAATATATATAATTTCATAAAGTTTAACTAATATTAATGATACATGATTCTTCACGAGACATTGAAACACACAATAGAAATTTTCCAGTCAATAGTGAAAAGGCCTCTGTATCCTATTCTTTATATTGACTGCAAGTGGAAATGCTGAATTGTACTGAAGGTTTTTCAAAGGAATTTCCATGGAGAGCTGAGAAGACAGCCAAGACATTTTTTATCTAACAAAGCGAATATATGTGGTCATCCAACCTAAAGGAGCCCGAGATATTGTTTAGTTTATATATTTTTTTTAATTTTTGCAAAATATGAGTGTTTTTGGTTTACCTTGCAATTGCCTTAACTTCCTAACTAGTGTCTTTTGCTCCCTTCCCCATAAAGTATCCAGCAGACGATTTCTAAAACACAGCTCTCATTGTGTCACTTCCTGGCTGTAAGATCATCCTACAATTCACTTCAGAAATCGTTCAGTTTCTCAGATATGTCTTGTAATTCCCTGTGCACACCCTCCTATGCCTGGAATAGCCATCATTAGTGTCAAACAAATTGCCAAGTAAATGCTTATCTTTTAGGAGTTAGATCAGACATCATTACTTCCAGAAAAAATTGGCAGGCCCTTGGCAGCCCAAACTTCCCTCTTCTTCTGGGTTCCTTGAACACTCTACCACACGTTGTTATTTTGTATGTACTTGTCTATAAACAGGAATGTCATTGCTGGACCTTCATTGAGCCTCTGTGTTATCAGAGCTCACATAGGGGGCTCCATAGATATTTGTTTAATAAATACATGAATGACTCAGTAAGATTTGCCTTTCAAACCAAATCAGTGTCATGTTAAGAAACAATGGACATTTCCCCAAAGTGTATTTCATAAAACAGTATTTCTGAAAAATATTAATAGAGGTCCTGTTGAAAATGTCTAGAGTTTAGAAAGTAGAAAATGCTACATATTATATCTTTCAAAAATTCCTATTTTCATTATAATGTAAAGGAAAAGCTCTGATATACATACATATATACATACATACATATGAATATATTTCAGAGTTGGGGGCATATGTATGTGTGTGTGCATGTGAGTGTGTAGTACCTGTTAAAATTAATTCTCTTAAAAAAACAATTTGGAAAACAGTGTATTACAGAGTTTACTTTAAATTAAGAAATAAAATAGGTATGCAATATTTCTAAGCTTACATTATTTTGTAAAATTTGACCCATTATGGTAAGTACAAAAAGAAAAAGTAAAGAAAAAATAAAAATAAATGAGCAAAAGCATAAAAATAAAAAGTGAAAATGGTTATTTTGCAGATAATATGAATCAACTTTGAAAACCATAAAAATTTACTGCAAATTTACAAAACTAAAGAGCAATATGTGACACAAAAATGTATTGAAAATCATGATGTATTCTACAGAAATAATAATGGAAAAGCTTAGAATATATTATCAGAAAAAGTTCCATTTATCATACTAACAAAGTGGAACAACTAAGAAAAATTTTCACAAAATTATGAATTAAATTTTAAAAATCAGTACAGAGAAGATCCATAAATTAGGAGACCTATCATATTTGTGAATGAGATAAACCAATGTTTTATACTATTAATATTAATTAAATGCAATGTTGTTAAAAATCTCAGTTTTACACTTGATACTGCACTTCTAAAGTTCAGCTGGAAGACAAAATATCCACGAAAAAAAGTAATAAAGCAAAGCCCTTAGTAGAGTCTAGCAATGACAGTTTTGAGAATGTATTAAAAGCTATCTTAAAACTACATTATACTTATCTGGGGGTTCCACATCCCCAAATTCAACCAAGTATGGATCAAAAATACTTGAAAAAATAACATCTGTATTGAATATGCACAATCTTTTTTTACTTGTCATTGTTACCTGAACAGTTCAGTATAACAACTATTTGTATACCATTTACATTGTAGCAGGTATCTAAGAGTTGTCTAGATGTGATCTAAAGCATATGAGAGAATATGGTAAGTATATGAAATATGATGGTATTTTATACAAGGAACTTGATCAGCACAGGTTTTAGTATCCACAGGGTTCTTGGAACCTGGCCCCTGTAGATAATCAGATTGTATGTTTAAGAATAACCCAAGTAATACTAGGATATTAAGGAATGTATTTATACTTAAAGATTTTTATATCTTAATATAAAATAACAGTAGAATCATACACAAATGCAATGCTGATGGAGGAATTGGGTAAGAATTTTTTTAAAATTTGTTTTTGTTTTCCAATTTCATGCTATATACAATGTTCAGATAGATCAAATATTTAAATGTAAAGGAGTAAAAACTAAGAGATAGTATAGGTGCATTGTTTTTCCATGAGTAAATTTAATATTTTCAAACTTTTATATTTCTAAAACCCTGCATGTAAAGTACAGAGAAGTCCCATATATTTTTCCTGCCTCCCATGTTTTTCTCTAATATTAACATTATCCATTGCTCCAATAAATTTGTCATCATTGATACATTGCATTAATGCTGACTAGTTGCACTAATATTAACTAAAGTTTACAGCTCAGTGTGGTTCTCTGTGTTGTATGGTTATATGTGTTTAATATTTTGTCTCTACCCTTGCAGTATTTTACAGAATGATTTCACTGCCCCAAATGTTCTCTGTGCCCCCCCTATTGATTTGTCATTCACATTCTTCAACCCTTGGAAGCTGCTGATATTTTCACTGTCTTTATATTTTTGCTTTTTTCAGAATGTATTGTTGGTCTCATACAGTATGCAACTTTTTCAGAATGGCTTTCTTAGAATTTCCTCTGTTCTCCTCACAGCTTGATAATTCATTCTGTTTCATCACTGAGTCATATACCATCACATGGACATACCACAATTTTTATGCATTCACCCAGTTAAAAACTACATACATTTTTAAAAAAATGTATAATATTCATGAAGACAAAAGAAAAATATTTATTGACAGCCTAATGTTAGGGCAGGTCTTCTTCTAGAACCTTGAGATTTATACACAAGCAGAGCACGTAACAATCTTTCTTCTTGAGAATATTACCTAACAGTGAGAAGAGACAGACATGCAGAAAACAAAAAATCTAAAGAACAAATAAGTAAATTATAAAGCATATAGAGTGGTGGTCACTATTATGGCCAAGTAAAAAGGAAAAAAGTGTCAAGAGCATGGGCATGTGGGAGCCAGGTGAGGTTAGGGTAGGGCAGTTAGAGAGCTGTCCTGAATGGAGTGCTCAGAGCCTCATGAGAAGATGGTGCTGAATGTAGATGTGATGGGCTTTCTAAGGTCAGAAGGTCCAGATGGCGTATATGTGCAAAACTTTAAAGATTATTACTAACACAAGTGGAAAATTCAAACAATGTCATAATAGTTCACTTATTAAACTGACATATACTTTAAAAAACACTAAGTTGGTGATATTATAGGGAGATTTTATACAGCAGGAGAAATGTTAACTTGTGTAATTGTTCTTGAAAACAGTGCTTAATAAGGGGTAAGGTGGCTTACTAATTTTTAAAAATAGAATTATGCCGTATCTCTAAATGCATTGTAAAAAATAACAGAAATTATAATAAACTTTATGTGAAACCTGTTTAATTGTAATTTTAAAATTGGGAAATTGTGCACATTTTCTATTATGGAATGAATTAGAAATTATTATGGGGCATCCAATTAATGTAATAATGCCCAATCTCTGAAAATGGTGAAATCGTTTTTGAAGAATACTTAATGATTTGAGAGAGCACTTACGTATAGAAAATATTCCAAATATACCAAATGTTGACAGTGATTGGTTATAAGCCTCGGGTAGTGGGACCATAGATGCTTAGAAATAACTTCTTTTCTGATATTTATGCATGATATGTTATAAAATCCATACATAATACATTCATATTATAAAACAGATTATTGACAAAGAAGATAGCAGAAAAGTTAGGAGACATTAACAATGGGTTTAGTTTATTTCAACTAAGTCTGTTTGTTATTTGACTTTCTTTGACTGGGTCACCTATCATTTCCCCCTCTTTATCCCTTCTTATGTCTTTCTTTTTTTGCTTCTTCCTTCTCTTGTACCTTCTCCTCTTTTTTTCTGAGTTAAAGGTCAGTGACATATTTTGGTCAGATTGCGTTCCACACTGGCATTTATCACTCCCCCTTTCTCCTTATTCTCATCAGAACTCATATATATATGTATATATATAATATATTGCTCATGTGTAAGCATTCCTTACTGTCTCAGTTGTTAATCCTCTGTCAATTTTAGGTATCCCAAATACCTTCTCTCAGCCTATCCTATTCCTATTAACTTTGCCCCAGGATGTGTAGAATAAACTTTTGAGTTTTAATCCAACAATTTTCTAATAGACACAATCAATATTTCCACATAGAACATCTCTTAGAACTTTAGTTAGCTTTTTTAATTTCTATATTCATCATTCCCCTCTCCTTATTTCCTTCTTTGTCTTTCCCTCCTATTCTATAGTGACATTTTAAGTGTGTCCACATTTCTTTTTCAGTCTGCCAGAGCCAATTTGGCTATTTCTACTTTAAATGAGGGCTTAACTCTGCTTTTTGAGATTGTTGCTGCTTTGCAGTATTTCTTTGCTTTCATAAACTCTACTTTTTTCTTATCTTGTTTGCATCTAGGTCTATTTTCTCACTGGCCTTTTTTATCGCTTCTCATCATCTGTGGAAATACAAATAACTTATTATTGTTTTCTTATGCTTCCTTGGGCAAATATTTCTAGAACCTCCCCCCACCAATACACACACACCCTGAGTCTTTGAGAACAGGTTCCCTTTCTCGTAATCGTTCCTAGTTTCTGGGTTACTGCATCCTTAAAGAGGAAGTGATGGGATGACACTCCAGACCTCTTCTCTGACCATTGTGTAGTGGCTGAAGCTCTTGGCTGGAGGTGCAGATGGTGGGTAGGTTGGGGAGCCCAGCGCCTCACACATTTCCTGTCTGCTTCTGCTCTCTCAGACAGAAATGGGATCCACTCCTACGTCCACTGCCGGCTCGCTAGCATATGGAACAGATGGACTGCATGGAAAACTCTAGCCCTGGTTTTTACTGCTTCTATTTCTATCTTTTCCTCAGCCCATAGTGCTTTATTTATGGAGACTACTATGCTGGTAGCCCACAACTTAAGTCTTGCCCAGGTGTTTTCTAAAAAGTTGCCATCTCTGGATGTAGATAGGGATGAGGCGGGGGTGAGTGAAATGAGAAACTGCCATCTGGCTGTCCTAAAAAATGCCATGAGCTCATGAAGGACTAGACGGCTGGTTTTCTGGTAGGTGTGATTCGTGTGTTCCTCAACTAAATGTCACACAGTGCAGGAAAAACAAAGGTTCTTTTCCCTTTTTCAGGGGCTCTGTTTGATGTTTTCTTTCCTCTTTAACAACAAGGTGCAAGGGCTCCCCCATGGTGAGAGAGGACTTAGGAGCCACTCCGGAGGCCGCAAAGTCAGATTCTCCTCCATTTCTGAAATAAGGTCACTTTTCCAGGTTTCACAGGTGTTATGAATTTCCATTCTCATGCATCTTCAAAGCTGTTGTAGCATCGAGAAAGGCCGGGTGCCATTTAAATCTGACCCATTTAATGAGGAGGCCACAGTTTCACTCCTTACCCTGGAGAGGCAGTGATGTTAGCACAGAAAGACAGTTTTCTAAGGAATACCTGCAGTCAAAGCAGGACAATTAGAATTGTTCTGAGTATTTGATAAAGAACTGTGCATGGATGAATGCTTTCTGAGAGATTCTGGAGTCTAGTATTATTAATAATTGCCTTCACCATATGAACATTTTTAATACGGCTTCTAAAGCTTTGAACTTAGCTTAGAAAAATTAAATCTTATTGAATCCTTTCTAGTACATGGAAACATAAAAACAAATAAAATCACCTAGTTATATAAACACTGAGAGAGGAAAGCAAGGAATGGTATAAATCAAATAAATAATGCAGGGTGAACACTATGTAGGTTAGTATGCTGTCCTGTGGATGGACTTAAGGAAATTCACAATACAAAACAGCATTATAATATTTTACATGTTTTTTGGAGACACACAGGCCAAATGGGAAAAACAATAGGTAGCAAGTAGCCCTTTTTTTAATACTAGGACTAACCAGCTCTGTAATGTTGTGAAAAAAATAGACCAGGCCTATTTAAATTTGAGTTTCAGACAGACTGTGAATACTTTTTAGTATAAGTATGTCCCAGTATTCCAGGACTTACAAAACAAAGCGTCTGAATATTTTTAGTGACACTTTAAAGATAGAGCAAAGGCTGAGGAGGCCAGGTGATAGAATTTTGGAGACATTTGTCAGAGTTTGGTGTCATACCTACTGCCATTCCAGTGAGCAAGAGGAAGCTGTGTTACTTTCTACCAATGCCTCCTGAGCAAAGCGCAAAGAGCTTGGCATTTGCAGCCTAAGGTGGAGGGAGCTGGTGCATTGCATGCCTGGAAGATTCAAATTTGAAGACTAGTTGGAGCCATCTGCCCAGCAGCAGAGTAAGGAGGAGAGGCTGCACTGAAAGCCTGTTGGGCCTCCTCCAGAGGAAGACTAGGGTAGGCGGACGCTTTTCCAATGGGTCGGAAGCAGCCCTGTGGATAGAAGAAACCAGGCCTGCAGGTGGTTTGCAAATGAACTCAAGAGGCTTCCTTGGATCAATGAATGACTTATGCTGAAAGAGACCATTAGCCAGAGGGGCAGAGGAGGCTGCTGCCGGGTGCCTACCTGAGGGATGATGGACAGTGATTCAGGATGGTGCTACCTGAGGAGAACTTTGTACAGGAATTGTCCAAGTGGCCCAGAGAAAGACCTATAGAAAGGCCCTCTGCAGGGCCTCACTCACTCATTCACTTTTCAGTAAATATTTGAGCATGTGCTAGGTGGTTTACACACCCACTAGGCAGGTGCTTTTCTTGGTTTGGCAATACATTGGAGACTGCAGCAGACACACACACACACACACACACACACACACACACACACACACGAGGCTCCTCAGGAGTATCTCAGCAGGAGAACCCTCACAAACAGTGGGCTAACCCTGGCAAATATATACCTTCTAAAGTATATTGGAAAGGGACCACTGTCATGCCCTATTTTTAGGGAAGATTCAGAGATGTTCCTGGAGGTGCTAAGTAGACAGGTGAGTGCTGATGGAGACTCCAGGCTCCTGGTGGAGAGGTTGTACTGTTTTATGGGATATGTCAAGCTGGCATGTGTCCAGTTCATTTCAAGTCACCAGGAACAAATTAATATATATTACCAGTGACCATATGCAATGATTTTCAATTGGCCAAAAGGGAGCCCAGAGATAGTAAATAGCAACAGTCATGTATTTCAGAGGAAATAAAAATCTGGTGGGCAGCCGTGTTACTGCTAACCTTTTCCTCTTCTTCTTCTTCCCTTCTCCGTACTTAGTTCTTGGTTATGATGGAGAAGGAGACACAGAAACTCAAGGATGTTTTTCTGTTAGAAACAGAAGAAAAAGAACAAGGTAGGAAGAATAACCCAGGAGAGGGGAGGGCACCAAAGACAGAAACTTCCGAAGGCAGGGTTTAAAAAGAATTAAGATACGTATATGTACCAACTCACCGTGGTGAATGCAATTATTATGTACTACAAGCACGGACTAATAAAGATAAATTAAAAATTGAAAAGAGAAACATTTAGAGAATACATATTTAAGTATATATTTACAGAGAAAGTAATATAATTATGCAGAAGCTATTTAAGTCACTTTTAAATTACTTTAGCTTGCTGAAATTGTGCTACATGCTCCTTTGTTAAGGTGACTTCGAAGCTAGGCATGACCCAGCTTCATGGGTTTAGATTATATTCATAGTGGTGTGGCTTGTGGAAAGGAGGTGAAAAACACAAGGGGAATGTGTAAATAAAATGTGATGCAGACCATTACCAATAATAACAATAAATTTATATATAGCAATGTGGATATATTTCCTTTTTCAATTTTTGCCTATTTATGAGGTGGCATAAAAATGATAAACAGCATAACACGAATATAATCTTAAGCACCAAAAACCCCTCTTTTTATGATATGTAGTGTGTAAATAAACTCACTGAATACAAATACAAAGGTTAAATAATAAACATCCTGGAGGAGGGAACTGTGGATGAGAGCAGGGATGCAACAATCCAGGAACACATAGACATTGTCCTCCTGCAGGACATGTGGGAAGTGTCAATGAACTTCTCTCACCAGCTAGGACCATTGCCCACGCTGTTCCAAAGCTCAAGTACTTTGCAAGTTGCGTGCTGCCCTGACTTATAGGAAGGAACCTGGACATGAGTGTACCCTAGTAGGATCCCATGTACGAATGCAGGGACAGTGAGGTTGCCAGTGAACTGCAGAGTGAGCCAAGGAAGTGGTAGTCATAAAAAAAGAGTGACGTATTAAATTCTGATATTTCATTGTGGGTCTCCAGTGGGCATCCTTTCTCCTGGTGGTCAAAGAGAGGCTGTAGGGAAGAAAGGGGTTCTGGAAGACACCTGCAGACCCGTCAGACCTACAGCTAATGTTCTGGGGTTCAGAAACCGATACTTCAAACTGGTGCCTTGACAGCCTAGCTGGAGAAATCCTCTCAGAGCTAAGGTCTCTCTCACCGTCCCTTGCCTCTCTACTTCTCAGTGATCTTTGGTCCACTTTCTTTCCTGCAGTACACAGAAAGGCTCTGCAGTCCTCTCACCTACCTGAAGACTAAATCAGCATGGAAGAACACAATTGTTTTCAATGCTTTTACTGAAATTTCATTAACCAAGGAATCGTAAACTCATATTACGGAGAAAGAGACTGAGACTTAAAGGCCACCTATACAGCCCAGAGAACTTTGAAGCCATTGCTTATTATTTGGGCTCACACATTTTTTTCTAAAAAAAAATGTCCTATCCCCTAACACTGCCTATGGCACCACCCGTATCTGTTTCTCCTGGAAAGAGGATATGTAAGCTTCAACCATCTGGCCCTGTGCCTGTATGCATATTGACAAATTTGTAAGTCTATTCTGTTCATCAAATTTGTATGCCTACTCTTTTGTTTCCACATGAGGTAGGACAGCAGAAATAAAGATGTGTAAAAGGGAGAAAAAGAAAGTTCTAATTTTAAAGTTGTACTTTTCAAGAAAACTGCAACTTTAGGACTCAAAGTTAAGCAGGGTTATCTGAAGCTGTACAGGCTAGGCTAATATCTACTTCTTAGACTTGTTTATGCATTTATTTTTTCTTTCAGGCCCTCATACCCAAATCTTTTTAAATTACTATACATCCATAAATTCTCCTAGTTGATAGGAAAAGGGCAGCAGTCTGACCTTAAGATGAAGAAACAGATTCAAAGGCCTCAAGGAATGTTTTTAACCAAAGCATCTTAGATGATCCATTTTATAGCATACATCCAAAAACACGTATATATATATATATTCCCAACCCCATAGTACAGGGTGTCTTTCTTGAGGCTTTATACTCTGAGTGTATAGTTCTCTAATTCTTTTTTTTTTTTTTTTTTTTTTTTTTTGTTTTTTTTTTTCTCCGGTACCGGGAACAGAACTCACGACCTTGCGCTTGCCAGGCAGGCGCTTTGTCGCTGAGCTAAATCCCCAGCCCCTATAGTTCTCTAATTCTGCCTAATAACATCTGTTTATGCCTCTCACTGTCAATCTCATTGTCTGTGATGATAGTTGAGCACCTACTCACTGGCCAAGTTGAGGTCCCTGTCCCCTCTTCGGGGGAACTCCTTGGCCACTGTCCAGTGACACATAGACTCAATTACTGAATCTTCAGAGGAAAAGTTAAAAATTCCCTACAGACAAAAGCCTCAGATTTCTCCTGTTCTGCTCGCTGAGGTGTTTTCAATTTCTCAAAATGGCCAGAGCTGGTGTTCTGTATTAGGCTGTAGGTCCCTATGGCAGATCCAGGCTTGCACATGGAAGCAGGCCCTAGGCTCCAGGACTGGGGAGCACCCCCTCACCCAGGGCAGGGCGTCAGATCAATCCTTTTCCCACCTCCTTGTCCTCTCTACAGCCTCCTGGTGATAGTGATACTTAACTTAGCTAACAGAGAAAACCCCCTCTTACTTTTTTAGAGTCCACTTGTGGATGCATTTAAGATAATTTTTCAACAAGCCAAAGAGCTGCTTTCCCCTACCACTTTAATAGAAAACACCTTGGCCCTTTAGGTTTAGGGACATTTTTTCAACTGCTATGTGGCCATGTTGCTGGTGGCTTAGGGAATTAGTGGCTTCCTCTTTTGGCTATGTTTTTACAGATCAATAAACCTTTTGCTTTCAGAGACTTCTTGGTCTCAAAATTTGAGTTTACAAACATAAAAGAGTTCCATTTTCTTCACATATAAGTCTAATATGTTTACTTATTTCCACCTGGAAATGGACATATTCATTCACTGAACAATATTTACTAAATACCTATAATATGCCAGAATTCTTACAATGATACACATCATGGTTAATATTTCTGTGAATTTGACTATAATCTACTGAGACATTGCTTAAAAGAACTGGGTAAGAACTAAAGAAATGGCAGTATAGGAAGAAAAATTTGTAGAATCAAGGAAAACTTTACAGAGGAGGAACCATTAGTGAAGTCTTGAGGATCAGCTGAACAAGAGAAAGGGGCTGGAAAGAGGGCCCCTGGAAAGAGCTCTTGACAGAAAGATTGACTCTGTGCTTCTGGAACTCTGAGCACAGTAGGACTATGAAGCAGGGATGAAGATCCCATCCCTGGCTCTCAGAAAACCTGTGTAAATACTTCTGTCCTGAAGAACTTTGCTTAAAGAACCTTTGAGGAATTTTGATGTATCATTGACTCTAGCAGAGTTAATTCCACAATAAAATTTCCTATTTGTTTTGGAAAAAAAGGACCAATATTTGACAACCAATATGTATAGCAAAAACTCTAATTAATGTATCATAATTACAGAAACACCTGCTCCAGGTATGACAATAATTTTTTTTGTTGATCCGCTAAACTGAGTACATCAAGATTAACTTCTTCATTTAAAATCCTTTAATGAATAAATAATAGTCCTATGTTCACTCCTCCCCTTGAAATGTAAGACCAGTTTAGACTGAAAAAGTTACAAATTTTGTAATTTTAGAAAATCTGTCAGTGATCGCTGACTCACAAGGTATTTATCATACAAGTATCTTCTCTGAAATATATGCAATATATTTTGATCATGCAAAATAGACTTGATCTCACAAATCCCAATCTCTTGCATGGAATTGGATGTTGAACCTTTTTTTTTTTTTTTGCCTGGAAATTGCTAGTTAACCTAATTTAATGGCAAATAAAAAAGCACATAAATGAAAAATAACATATACAATAGATAAAATCTGTTTATCTGACTTGGACCTATGGGAAGTAACTCCCTGAAATGAAAAATGAAGCCATTTACTATTCAGGGATATTATCATTCTAGTTTTAAATATTTGCAAACTTTTTTTTAAGTTGTGATTATGACCAATTTTCTGCAGGCAGATGGAGAACACAGAAATTAATAACATTTGAAATCTTTTAAATGTGGATTCCATTCAGTCCTCATTAAGCCAGCCGTATTACCTCTTTGATTTGGCACCTTATGTTTGCCACACACAGTAGCAACCTGAGGAAATGGGCTGTTGTTGAGAAAATACACTGACTTTCAGCTGTAAAATTCTTCAGGAAACCTCAAGGCTGAAGCAAAGAGCAATATTAACAATTATGGCCTTATTTTCTTTGATGGTTTAGAAAGCTAGCTGAATACTTGAAACAAAACACATGTATATAAAAATTTTTATGGTTGAAAAAGAATCCCGTATCCACCTAGGTTTTATCTATTCTCACTCATTAAAAGAGGAATGGCCAATGAGGTGATGATTTCCCGGCTTTGTGTTTGGTTTGTATGAGGAAAGCAATATAGTGTAGGTGAGATGTGCAAGAATTCTGAAGCCACACTTGACTGTGAATCCTAACTTTTTAGCCTAATGGCTGTGTGACTATGGGAAACTTACTCAAATTCAGTGTGTCTCGCTTTCCATATCCTTGTGGGAGTGTATAATGGTTGGGTTGATACAAGTCTTCCTTGCTTTTCCCCAACTACCAGGCAGGCTAAAGTCATATGGCAGAGATGTTAATATACCTCCATGTACCCCTACATGTCCCAGCTTCCCTTGCAGTTAGCTTAGAGCTGTGTGGCTACTCTGCCACCATCAGTTTTGAGCAGCAGGGTCTACAGGCCAAGGTAGGTAAGGACTGTTGTGGTATCTCCCTTCCTCTTGTCCCCTCTTGTGGTCACTTTGGAGACCACATTTGTGGTTATGTAGCTCTGAGATGGTACAACCCACCCCTCCACCCCGAGCCAGAGCTTGAAAACTAGAGACACAAGGCATGGTGAACTTTATATGAATGAAAAATAAATTGTTTGTAGTGAAATGTGGATAAACTAATCACATTTTTGAGAGTTTCTTGCCAAAACAGAGCCTAACGTTATTTTATTGGAAGTCATAAGCACTTTAATTTATATTGTAAATTAAGTTAGTTAAGCACTTTAATTTATATTGTAAATTAAATTATTTATATTTAAATAATCTTCCTTCCTTCTTTTTTATTTTATGGGAAAAAGACAATTTCAAAACAAAATAATAGGAGACTAACAATAGTTAATACGTTGTATATTGTTATCTTCAAAGTAGTTAATCAGAGTACAAGATTTAGGCATGAAAAATTGTCCAAATGATATTAGCACAAACTTTTCTTTTCAGTGGACTAAGAGAAACTAGTAGTACAACCATCTTAACTGTCTTGTATTGTTTCTCCTTTTCCTTTCCTTCCTTTTTCCCTTCCTAAACTCCAGTCCCTCTTTCCTTTTGAACATTTTCTTCCCACTTCATAATATCTATAGTACATTTTGGATCTTATTTACTCTCAGCTTCTCACACCAGGGAGACGATATGATGTTTACACACGTGAGTCTGATTTATTTCACTTATGAGTATGGTTTCAAGTAACATCCGTTTACCTATAAACGTCTGCAGATTATCCTTCGTTATGGCTGATTTGTACCCCATTATATAAAAAGACCACATCTTTTTTATCCATTCTTCAGTTGATGGCCATTTGGGTTGTTTCCAAGATTTAGCTATGACACATCGTACTGCTAGAAAAATGTGTGCACATATATCGCTGTGGTATGATGTTTTTAGTTCTTCTGGGAAGACAGCCAGAGGGGGAATAGCTGGAGTGAATAGGACCTCTATTTCTAGTTTTTTGAGGAATCTTCATACTGATTTCCACAGTAGTTGTACCAGTCTACACTTCCATCAACTGTGGAGTCCTCCTTTCAGAACTTCACTTTAGACCAATTTTAATTTTTGTATGGTACTTAAAATATTAAATCATAACTCTTCAAGAAAGAAACATGTATTTCTTCAAGAAATATTTCTTTAAGAAATTTTTATTTCTTCAAGAAATAAACTTGTATTTCTTCAAGAATTATTTCTTCAAGAAATTATTTTCTTCAAGAAAATATTCAAGAAATATTTCTTCAAGAAATTACTTCTTCAAGAAATAAACATGTATAGTTCATTTTTATTAGATGACTTGTTTGATTTTTCAATGAATTATATTGTTTGGTAATTAATAGGTACCAGGCTAATCTATGTAATTATAGCCAAAGACTCACCTGAAGAAATTCTTGTGCCTATTATTTGGAAAAGAAATTGTTATGGTTTGTGTCTGCATGTCCCCTGCAAATCCTCATGCAGTCATCAGGGGAGCTTCTAGGATTTGTGATTGATCCATGATCCCATACTTGGATTATGGGTGTGAATGTTACACCTGCCCTGGGGCGGGTAATTTGCATACAACGTAAGCTTGGGAAAAGATGCTGCTTGCTGCCCTTCCTCCCTTTTGCTCTTGTTGTTTTTGCTGTGTTCTGCTGCCATAAACACTTGCCCTCTGCCATGTGCCACTCTGTCTTGGAACCAGCCCAGTATGGACTGAAACATCCACAAACTGTAAGCTAAATAGACCTTTCCTTCCTCAATTTTGGATGTCAGGTATTGTGTCCCAGCAATGAGAGAACAGTAACCGAGACAGAGATATTTTTCAGTTTCAAGAAACAGGAACTAAGAAGGGCCTGAAGATACCAAATTCTCTTTGTTCTTGGTTTTATTCTTGTTTACTTATTCTTTTTTATTTTGGGCATGGGAAGGATAAAGGTGTCAAAAAGGCCATAAAAATTTGTTCTGATATCAAAGAAGTAAAGATCTCAATAGAGGTTGTTACCCAACAGCATGATTTCAGTGGAAGTGATTTTTTTTTATTTAAAGAAACAAAGGAAAATAATAAAAAGGAAGGCACATGCCTGTAATCCCAGCACTCGGGAAGCTGAGGCAGGAGGATCATTGCAAGTTCAAGGTCAGCCTAGGCTGCAAAGTGAGCTCAAGTCCCACCTGAACTGCATAGTTAGACTCTGTCTCAAAATAAAATTCTCCTTCCAGAATTAGCCATGAAGTCATCCATTTAAGAATATGCTTAGGGTTCCAATTATACCATGCTATAAATTAGGACCAGTTAGAATATTTCACTGAATATACTCAACTTCTCTTAATTTGGCATGTCAACTTGTTTTTACTTTCTTTTCCAACGTTCTGAAAAATTCTCTGGACTCAAAATCTTGCATTTTTATTCCAATAAATTAATGGCAAGCCCATATAACTCTCACATAAAACAATTAAAATCTTAATGCTGGCTTCTCTTGATTCCAGACTGGGTGCCAGGTTACAAATGTGAAAATGATGTAATATTTTATTTCCTATACCAAATTCTGCCACTTGACCTCATATAGCTAACATTTTTCTTGACATTTGCTTCGTCCAAATTTTTATGGGCTTTTTTACAAGACAGTGCCTAAGAGGATGGTCTTCTCAAGTTATACTTTTATTATTAAAATTTAAAACATCAGAAATAAGCTTATGTGGTTCAATACTCAAGAAGTACAAAATAGTTCTGTGTGGAAATTGTCTCTCTGTTCTCATTCTATTCCCTGGTTACACATTTCCCTGCTGGAAGCACTAATACTTCTTCTGTATTCTTAAAGAAGTAAGAGAGGCATAATCAAGTAAGGGAAAAAAAATGTGAAGTCACACATATGCACACATATGCATGCAACCCCAAGTACTCTTTATAAAAAGTGGTAATATACTTACTATGTTCTTCCCTCATTTTCCTTTTAAAAATATATTTTAGAGAGCACCTCATCTAGTATTTTCTTTTCTTTTCACATTTTACATACATACACAGAAAGAAAACCTAAATATCATAGTTAAGCAGCTCGCTGTTTCTTATGTGTAATATTATTGTGAATGCACATAATGTATCTTAGTGTGCATTGTGTCACCAGCATTTGAAGCAGGAAACAGATTTTGTGCAATAGACTCACGAGAAGCTCCTAGCCACAGGTTTCCCAGATTCTACTGGATGTTCTGCATCACCAACCACTCCAAAACTGAGTGGCATAAAACAACAGACATGTACAATTCTCTAGGTCAATTTGTAGTTTTCATTAGATTATATACACATGATTGATGTTTAAATTAATCTTACAACCATGTGTTGATTTGGGGACTTATTATAAGGGGAACAATATAATACAGGACACATATTTTATAAGATTATTTATAATAGTCACCCAAAGAATCACACACAAGAGAGTGCAGGAAATCTGTCCACACATTAAGGACCAAAGAATCCAGCTGAGGGCCTGGATCCCATGGTAATGTCCTGCATGAGTCCAGCTGAAGACCTAGAGCCCATAACAATGCCTTCCACAAATCTAACTGGAGGCCCAGAGCCCATAACAACATCTCAGGCAGGCCTGTTTCATGGATCTCCACTGGGAAGGCCCAAAGGTCAGTGGTGGAATCTAGAAAGTCTGTGCCAGTGGGATGAAGGATCTGTGCTAGTAGGCGGAGGGATCTACATTGGATTCAGGAAGCAGTGCTCAAAATAAGAGCCAGAGCTCCCTGGAAGAGTACCACAGCCATCCTCAGCAACAGTGAGGTCCTGAGCTCCTCTGATGATCAGGACAGTAGAGTTCCCGTTAGGAAAGCCAATACAACAGACTTCTTCAGGAGACCAGCAGCTCCTTACAGCTTCCCTCCGCTTCCAGCAGCTTCTACCAGCTCCCAACAGCCTTGCTTCTTCTTCTCCAGTTCTGCCTCTTATGCTTTTGGCAACAGTCTCAGGTGGGCCTCCCACTCCCAGCACCATGCTTACTCACTTCAGCTGGATGTTATAAGTGACCACCAGTTATGAATCCACTACAAAACATATATACAGCTGAATTAACTTATTTACTCTAACAATTTATCTCCATATTCTTTGATTTCTAACATTTGTGCAATCTCCTACGTGCACACAGAATAGTATGAGTATGTAGTAACATTTTATTTTTTTTTGAGACAGGGTCTTGCTATGCAGTTCAGGCTGGCCTTGAGCTTGCTATGTAGCTCAGGCTGACCTGGCATTTGCAACGATCCTCCTGTCTCAGCTTCCCGAGTGCTGGGATTACAGGCCTGCGCCACCAGACCTGGCTTGTAATAGCAGTTTAGATTTTTTTTTTCTAGTTTGTTTGCAAGAATTTGTTTTTCTTGTCTCACTGCACTGGTTAGGACTTCTAACACAACGCTAAGTAGAGGTGAGTGATGATAGCCTGTTTTATTTCTGAGCTCCCTGGGAAAGCTTTTGTATGTTATCATTGTGTATAATCTTGAGGTTTTGTGCAGTTTTTTGTTTGTTTGTTTTATTTTATATTTTTTTTTGTACTGACAGTTGAACCTAGGACCTCACACATGTTAATCAAGAGCTCTACTACTGATTTACTTTTTATTTTTTATTTTGACACAGAGACTTGCCCAGTTGCCTAGGCAAGCCTTGAATTTCTGATGGCCCTGCCTCAGCTACCTAAGCAGCTGGGACTGGGGCATGTACCACTGTGCTGGGCTTAGATATTCTTTTGATATCAGTACAATTATGTTCTATTTTTAGATTTTTCAATTTGTAAACATGTATCGAGACATTTGTATGGTTTTCTATTTTAGTCTATAAATGTGAATTATTTTCTGAATGTTCAACTATGTTAGTCAGCTCTGTGTTATAAAGAAATATTTGAGATAATTAACTTATAAGGAAATGTTTTTTTCTCACAGTTTTGGAAGTTCCAGTGCACAACAAGTTGCTTTGGGTCTGTGGTGAGGCAGCACACAGTGGCACACATGTGAGGCAGAGCAAGCCACTCACCTAACCCCTGGAAAACAAAGCGGAGAGTAAGGAGAGGTTGGAATCCCTCAGTGGTTCCTGGGGGCAGCTCCCAATGGCCTAAATAGAGCTCTCCCTACATGAGTCCCCGCTCCTAAAGTCCCCCCACACCCTAGTAACACCACCCGAGGGAATTTGTATACGGGCCTTTGGGGGGACATTCAAGACCCAGATGATACCGTAAAACAACCTTCTTGCAATAAAATCCTCTTGGAGGCTGGATTCAATTGCTAGTATTTCATTAGAATTTTGGAATTATGTTTGTGGAAAGTATATCAGACTACAATTTGTTCTTTCTTGTCATATGAGAGTTTGGTGTCAAGATTTTAGTAGCTTTCTAAAATGATTTTTGAAATCTTTTACTGTTTTCTATGCTCTGAAATTATTGGAAATACACTGACATTATTTTTTAAATATTTGGTAGAATTTATCAAAAGCTCTTTCTGGGTTTGGAAATTTCTTTATTAAATAATTATTTGCCCTAAATTGAGTTTCTATAATATTGACATTAAGTTGTCACTGTGAATTAAAGTCCAGCCTGGGCTACATAGTGAATTCAAGGCCAATGTAAACTACATAGCAAGACCCTGTCTCAGAAAACTAAAAAAAATTTTCTTTAAAAATCAATATTACTAAGGCTTATCAGTTTTATTATATTTTTTAAGACAAGTTTGGACCTTACAGGTTTTATTATTTAATTTTTGTTTCTATTGCTTTTTCTCATATTTTTGCTTTAATTTGTTACTGTTCTATAATTTCTTGAGATTAATAATTCATTTATTTATTTTTCAAACTTATTTTAGAAAGTATGCATTTAAAGTTATGTGTTTTTTGAATAGGGACCATACTTGTATCCTCCAACATTTGATATTTTAGTATAAAATAACAATACTTTCATTATTATTTCAGAATTTCCATGAAAATTTTTTCCTGAATCCTAGGGTATGTACAAGAGTATTCTTTAATTTCCATATACTGGGAGACTTCTACAGGTATTTTTTTGTTTGTTTTTTGGTCTTTTTGAGGCAGGGTTTTGCTATGCAGTTCAGGCCAGCCTTGAGCTCACTTTGTAGCCCAAGCTGGCCTTGAACTCACAGGGATCCTCCTGCCTCAGCCTCCCAAGTGCTGGGATTACAGGCATGCACCACCACACCTGGCTACAGGTATCTTTTTAGAAACTAATTTCTGACTGAAAATTGCTATTGCCAGAGAACAAGTACTGAAGTGTTATGGGACATCTTGTGATCAGTGTGGTAACTTCCAAATACAATTCAAAAATAATATTTATTTTACACCCTTGTATATAAGTTAATGATGTCAAAGTTATTGACTTTTTGTTCAAACTTTCTGTATCTTATTGATCTTTTGTCTGGTTTTCAATCAGTTACCGAGAGAGGCACACTAAGACTCTCTATCTAAAATCTAAAACTGGATTTCTCTATCCTATTCATTCTGCCAATTTTTACTTTATAAATATTTGAAGCTTATCTTATGCTTTTTATAACTTCTTACTGAACATATACTTTTATCATTATAAAATTCTTTACCTCTCTTCTATTACCTCTGGCAATAGCTACCTGCATTAAATGTTACTAATCTATGTTACTAAATTACTTTAGCTATGCCAGCTTTTGTTTTGTTTACTATCTACATGCGATATCCTTGTCCATTATTTTTTGATTTTGTTTGGTTTGGTTTTGGTCTTTTTGAGACAGGGTCTCACTATGCAGTTCAGGCTGGTCTTAAACTCACTTTGCAGCCCAGGCTGGCCTCGAACTCACAGCAATCCTCCTGCCTCAGCCTCCTGAGTGCTGGAATTATAGGCATACACCACCACACCCAGCTCCTTTTTCATCATTTTATCCTCAAACTTTCCATGCCTATGTACTGGCAATGTGTTTCCATTATGCGAGATTTCATCCTTATTTATCTATTATGCAAGGTTCACTCTTATTTTCTAAGTTTAAAATCTTTTCCCACTACTGGCTTATAATATGTATTTGTAGTTAGTAATATATTTAAACCTAAGAATTTCTAATTTTTGTCTGTTTCACCATTTAAATATTCCTCTTTTTTGTTTGTTTGTTTGTTTCTTGGCTATCATTTTAGTAGGTATTTTTAAAACATGCATTGTTTAACTGATGTTTTGAGTTATCTTAGATAATGCAATATTTTTTCTTGTTTTATTAATGGTTAATAAATTAGTAAATAATACTTCACTACTTGTCAGACAATGTAGAGACTTTAAAACACTGGTGCAATTTTTCTGTATTCAATTTTTTTTTTATTGTCATATTTTAACTCTATACATTTTGCACACTATTTATCATTTTTCTATAGCATTCATTTTGCTTAGATTTATCTATATATTTAATTTTTCCATTGTTCTTTGTGTACATTTTTTTCCTGCCTGGGATTATAGTCTCTCTGTCTAAAGCTCTTTGATTAGTAGTTCTATGTTGAATTAGTAGTTCTTCTATATTTTGGGGACAATTTTTTATGAGTTCTTTTTACTGGTTTTAACTTTTATTTCTGGAAACCATTTGTTTCGAAGTAAAGAATTCTAGATTGGTGCTTATTTTCTTTTAGCATTAACAAACCTCATTAGCCTGGGTATGGTGACCCACACCTGTAATCCTCAGCACTCAGGAGGCTGAGGCAGGAGGATTCCACAGGTTGGAGGCCAGCCTGGGCTACAAAGTGGGTTCAAGGCCAGCCTGAACTGTACAGTGAAACCTTGACTCAAAAAGACCAAAATAAATAAATAAATAAATAAATAAATAAATAAATCACACATTGTCTCGTGTCTGCCAATGATTCTTTTCAAAAGTCGCCTGTCAGTCTTATTTTTGTTCTTTCATAAATAGGATATACTTCATCCTGTTTTTAAGATTTTGCTTTCTGTATTTAGTTTAACTATGTCACATCACAGACCAAACTGTAAACACAAGAACCTTTACGGGAAAAACCACATCCAAAGTGATGAATCATCTTATTTTAACGTTGAGTGGTTTTAAGATTTTTTTTTTTGTCTTTTTGAGACAAGGTCTCGCTATGCATTTCAAGCTGGCCTTGAACCCACTTTGTATATGACTAGTTATGACTGTATGATGAAGTGACATTAAATACACTTACAATATTGTGTAGCTATCACTGCCATCTATGTCCAAAGCTTTCTCATCATCTGCAGCAATAACTTTGTGACCACAATACAGTAACTTCCTCTTTTCTTTGGCATCTCAGGACTTAGTAACCGCTCTAACTTTTTGTCTCTGTGAATTTGTCTAGATTCTTCATATAAGAGAAATGATTTGAGTCTCTTTCTTCATTTCTTTTTGATATATGTAGAGATACATACCTAGAATGGGAATTGGTCAGCTATATGGTTTTCTGTTTAATCACTTAAGGAATTGCCAAATTATTTTCCACAACAGCTGAACCATTTTATGGTCTCACGGACAATAATAATTATTCCAATTTCTCCACATTCACACCTACACTTGTCAGTTTGTCATTTTTCTTTTTAAAAATTTTATTATAGCTTTGTGAATGGGAAGGAAACATATTTGTGGTTTTGATTTACATTTCTCTAATGATTTATAGTATTAATCATCTTTTCATGTGCTTACTGGGTGATCAGATATTTTATGTGGTGAATCATCTATTCCAGTCCTTTTCCCTATTGATTTTTGGTCCTTTTTTGTTGTTCTTTCTTGTAAGGCATTCTTTATGTATTCTGTGTGTTCCATCTATATGAAATTTATGATGTATAAACATTTTATCATGTTTAGTAAACTTTTGCTTTCTTGATATCCTTTGATGCACAAAACTTCTTAATTTTGATAAAGTCCAAATTGTCTATGTTTTCTTTTACTATCCATACTTTGGGTATCAAATCTATGAAGTTGTTACAAAACTCCATGTTATGAAAATTTATCCAATACTACCTTTTACTGTTTTATAGTTTTATCTATTCTGTTTAGGGTTTTGATATATTTTGAGTTAATTTTTGCATATGGTGAATATACATACATGTATACATCCACATCTTGTGTGGCTATCTAGTTTTCCTGGCATTATTTGTTGAAAAGACTGTCCTTTCCCCACTAAATGGTCTTGGGCTCTCTAGTTTATTCCATTGGTTTATATTTGTGTGGTATCCCAAACCTGTAATTTTTTAATTGTTATACATTTGTGATAAATTTAGAAAGGAGGAAATATGAGTCCTGCAACTTCTTTCTTCTCTTTTAAGACAGTTTTTGCTGTGTGGAGACCCTTGAAGTTAAAAATAAGATTGTTGGAATTTTGATAATGATTTGGTGTAATTAACAAATCTGTATTCTCATTGGGTATTACTGACATCTTAACAATATTAATTTAAGACTTTCTACACATTAAAATCAGATGTTACATTTTTAAAAATTTCTTTCAGCCATTTATTTTAGCTCACATGTCTTTTACTGCCTTGCTTAGATTATTTCTAAGTATTTAATGATTTTAGTTATTATTATCAATGGAATGCCTTTCCTAACATTCTTCTGGGGTTTTTCATTGTTGGGGTATAGAAACACAACTTTTTCTGTGTTAATCTTGCTACCCTGACACTCTTGAATTTGCTTATTGGCTCTAGCAGCTTTCTGCTGGATTTCGTGGAATATTTTACTTATTAAATCATGCCATTCTGAATAGAGCTAGTGCTTCCTCTTCCTTTCCAATTTGAATGCCATTTACTTATTATTTATTTATCTTTTCTAACATCTCTCTTAGAACTTCTAGTACAATAGAGAATTGCGGTGATGAAAGAGGGTATACTTGTCTTGTTCCTGATTATGAGAAAGGCTATCAGATTTTACATTTGAATACAGACCATTTAACTTTGTTTTAACTCAACATCTTCCAAACTTATCTGACTGAAGGGTAAGTTATTCATATTGTCCAATATTTATAAGTTAAGCATATGATTTGTTTATAGATTGATACCTGGAATGAGCCTATATTACCTGGTAATTAGAATAAACATTCTGTGCACACAGGAACACATGATGTTCTGATTTCAATATTTGATTCTGATATTTGGACTCTATTATTTAAAAATGTAAATTTAAAAATTTAATTTTCGTATAAT
Source organism: Chinchilla lanigera (assembly GCF_000276665.1). Taxonomy (NCBI): domain Eukaryota; kingdom Metazoa; phylum Chordata; class Mammalia; order Rodentia; family Chinchillidae; genus Chinchilla; species Chinchilla lanigera. The sequence goes on from NW_004955410.1 coordinate 32,349,283, forward strand.
AATTGTACATATTTATCGGTACAGTGAGGCATTTCTCCCTCCCTCCCTCCATTTCCTTCTCTCTCTCTCTCTCTCTCTCTATATATATATATATATATATATATAATGTGTAATCATTACATCAAGGTAATTGACATTTCCATCACCTCAAACATGTATAATTTCTTTGCACTGGTAATAATTAAAATCTTTTACACTAGCTGTTTTGAAGTATACAACTTATTGTTGTTATATCATACCTATCCTACTGTACTGTAGAATATTAGAAATTCTTCTTCTAACCTAGCTGTATCACTATCACTTAACCATCCTCTCCTGACACCTTCTCTGAGCTCTAGTAACCACTATTCTTTTCTCTATTTCTATGACATCAACTTCTTAGCTTTTCCAATAAGTGAGAATGTATATCTTTTCTTTCTGTACCTGACTAATTTTAGTTGATATAATATCTCCTAGGTCCATTTTTTCTTGCAACAAATGACAGAATTTCACTTTTTTTTTTTTTTACTAAGTCATATTCCATTGTGTATAGATACCACATTTTCTTTATCTGATCATTTGTCTGCAAACCCTATGTTGATTCTATATCTTTGACTCCACTATGTTTGAGTAACTCATTTTATCTGTTTAATCAAATCTTCCATATACTTCAACTCATTTTACAAGACAATTTTTAAAAATTTAACTCTGGTCAATTAACCAAGAGACTATGTCTATATATTAAAAGGCAAAGAATGAATTGTAGATGCTACTATTAATGAAAAGGACTGTAACACACTTTGGTTGGGTTTCTGCTGTTTGATGTGGTTTCAGGAAATCAGCAGGAACAGTTTACAGCTGAAAGTTTTACAATTTTCCTTTTAGAGAGTATTGAAGTTGATGCAAAAACACTGGGCATTTGCTCTTGCCAAAAAGCTCTTGATTGTATCATCTTTAGTCCAACCAGGACCCCTTCATTTTCATCAAGCACCCCATCGCCATTACATACTTTGTCTCACAAAACTCTTAAGAAAATTTCTGCCAAATTCTCTTCTGAAAATACTATGTTCTCTAATACTTTACAGGTAACTGATAAAGGGCAGAAAACAAAAGGATGAATGAGCAAATAGGCTGAAAAATCTGAGTTATAAAATTGTCAACAGTACAATAAACAGGCAGCTAAAACTGGCAATAGTTAAGTCATCAAGCAGGCCTCCTCACAACTCTCCAGCATTGTGGGCAAAACTGGATGAAAGGCACTTGTTTTGGGATATAGTCATTGTCTTGGTTACTTTTCTCTCATTGCTGGGACAAAATACCTGATGCCCAAAATTAAGGAGGGACAAGTTTATTTAGCTTACAGTTTGTGGAGGTTTCAGTCCATATGTGGCTGGCTCCAAGGCAGGGTGGCACATGGCAGAGGCAACAGTTCATGGTGGCAGAAAACAGCAAAAGCAGCAAGAGCACAGGGAGCGGGGAACAAGTCTCTTTTCCCTCTTTATATTGTATGCCGGCTGTCCGCGCAAGCCCATACGATTTCCATGCCCTCCTCTTGCACAGGCTCAGGATGTAGAATGCTGTGTCACTTAGGCAAGCCTCTAGACTCCTCAAGTTGACACAACGTATCAACCATAACAGTCATAAAACTAAAGACAAAGACAGTTTTATGATCTTTTTGTTCCATGGAAGGTTCTGGCTTGTCTTGTTTTTCCATAAATTCTACCTATGTTTTATGAAGGTTGAGTTTGATCAGTCAATCAGTGGAGGAAATATTCTTACTCATTCTAACAGCCACTCTACATTGACTTCCTCTTAACTTCCTCAAATGTATGAAGCACTTTCCTTCCTTAGTTTGAACTTCTTGTCTTTCTGCTTAGAAGACTCTTCCCCAAATACTTAGAGTAGTTTTCACCACTCACTTATTTTGATATCTACTCAGAGGACCCATCCCTAACTTCTCTTTCTAAACTACACCTCAACATTTACTATCCCATTGCCCTGTTTTGTTTTCTTTTATGAGCCTGCATCCTGGCCCAGAAGTGGATACTCACTGACATGCTTGTTACCTGCTCACCTCTGTAAGCTCTGCAAAGGCAAGGCTTTGCTGTACATACTGCTACATTGTCAACACTTAAAACAGTGCCTGAATACTAGTTAGGCACTTAGAAAATATTTTTGGAAAAACAAGATAGTAAATAAACTGATGAAAAATTATTTAAAAAGTACAGAGAATTTATTGGTTCATTGAAATAAAAAAATAAGTTCAGATATCGCTAGAATGATCCCCCATACAGTGTCTTTGGTCACCCTTTCTCCACCCCTCAGCTCCACTTTCCCCCCTGTTGGGTTCATTTCTTAGCAGACTTTTCCCTCCATGTCCCCGGCATCATAGGCTTATATCATGCCAGATCTAAAACTCCAGAGCAGGGAACTTATATCTTTCTCATAGCACCTGCACAATCTTGGGGTTCTCTGGTACATTGAGCAGCATACCTGAGCTAAGTATTCTGGCGAAGAAGTAGAAAGATCATTACCAATGTAAGTCACTTTTCTCCCTCCTGTTGTTGACTCAAGCCTGTCAATTATGCATAAAGGCAGTTCTTCATAAAGCATCAAAATGTGGGTATAAGATGATGGGTGAAAGAATGCCAGGAAGGCAAAAGCAATACACTATATCCCCTAGAGTACCATACACTGTATTCCTTAGAATTTCAAAAAGCAGAAGAAAAACAGAAGCTAATTCTTTGCTACTCAGTAACAGCTCATTCAAGTTCTCATTTCCAGAAAATTGATATAAATAAATAAAAACTTTATTCTGAGTCAGAGGACTTTGTCTTTATGCTTTGTTGTACCCAAGAAGAGCTGCCTGAAACAGTCAGGCAACAGCAAGGTTGTGAAGCTTCATGTGTTAAACACATACTTGTGCCTAAGGTGATTAACTATTAACCACTCTTCTATGTTCCTGGGACTGTTCTTGATGTGGCAGTGAATCACATCCTCCAACTCTCTCAGCACCTCATTGCTTCACTCTTTCCTCTTTCTATTATATTCTATGACTTGAATGTCTGTTGTCAGCTTCCTTTCCAAACTCACAACACATAAATTCCTCAAGGAAGGCAATTCTCATCTTTTTGGTCCACTGCTATATCTCCAGAGCCCAAAACAGTGCCTGGTGCAGAGCATACTCAGGCTATATTTTTTTGATAAATAGATGATGAGGATTTGAGCCTTTGGTTCTACTTATTTAATTTTTCTCTACTCTGTTGGCTATTATTATTCTACCTGATGTATCTTGATTATTCTTTTATGTTAATGTCATCTTTTCTTTCATTCTCATTTCTTAGAGTGTTTCTAATTTTTATGCTATTCAAAAGAATATGGTTTTTCCCTAAAAATGTGTTTAAATCATCTTCTGATGTTGTTTGTAGCTGAACTAGTGCCATTAAAACACTGCACATGTGCTGACACGCATACACATGCCTGCACAATACTAATGATAAGCTATGCACTGCGGTTTTATAGCAATTCTCATTGTAGTTTGTGCCAGGGAAATAATGAGCCCCTGAAATCAGAGCTTTATTTTTGTTTTAATGCTCATCTGTCATTAACATAAAGGTTTCCTAATTTGCTTTGTCAATTTTGTGCTAGAAAAGGCAAAGAAGAATGGAAACTGAGTTTGACTTATATCAAAATTGAACAGTTCAGTCAAATCAAAAATATTTCATAATGAGTAGTCATGACACTACTCATAACATACAATTGGGCTACTCTCAGAAGAGTGGGATTAGTCTCAGGATTACTTCCAGACAGCAAAATTGCCTGATGATTGTACAGGGAGAATGGTCGGATTTTGAGGGGTGTCTGCCTTTCTTAATATGAGAGCCTGAGTAGTTGTGGCTTTTTCCAATGATCCCTGTGCTTGAGTCAGGCAGCCTAGTAGAACCCACCCATCCTCCACATTTTTCATGGTATGGAAACAAAAATAATGAAGGTGGACCGCTTCTTTGCCCTAGCTTTATCTTCTTTTCTAACTTGTGAAATGTTTTTCTACCTTGCCAGCTGGTCTTCAAAAAAACTGGAATATTGCCTGCTTTTCATAAAAAGTGAATATAACTTTGTCCCATTTCTCTTTTCAATTTCGAATGACCATTTTGAATTTAGGGCTTGAGTCTATACACGTGTCAATACATTTGCAATTCATGTTTTTTCAGTAGTTCTAATGTTACATTTCTGCTTCATTTGCTTTTGGTCAGTGATTGGATATATAATATTTCAAAGCTTTTATGGAAAAATGAAAAAAAAGCTAACTGAAAATAGGGCATGTTTATGTGACAATCAATCTAATACTCAGGGTGATGTGATAGACCCAAAAAAAGGGTAAGACTCTTCATGTTCTTGAAGGTTTTGTAGTAATATTTGTTAAATGGGACCAGTGAGGTTCCAAGGAGGCTGGATATGTCCCACCCATCCCCCTCCTAGGATTCCAGAGACCCTGGCTGTTCAGTTCTCCAAAAATAGCTTACAAACTTTTTCAGTGTGAGAAGTTCCTTTCCAGGGCAAATACTGTAGAACCTGTTCCAGTCCAGTGCGTCTCTGTGGCAGTAACCAAAAACTTCAAAGTGTCAGTAATTTAAAACCACCGGCAGTACCATAACATCATTTTATATGTACATATCTGTCCTGACTTGCTGGGTGGTGGCTCTAATGATTATGGTCACTGGTGGATAAACCCCTATCTCCCATCACTGCAGTAGATAGAAGAGCAGAACTACAGTAGATGTCAATTTTTAACATTTATTGCTTTAGAAAATACATGATTAAAAGTTGCCATGAATTTAAACACTACTTTTAATTAATTTATTTCACATGAATCATGTTATTATATAAATATATATAACAAGACAAAATACTTCGAGTCTTGATAATTGCATCAGGAAAAGAGTAGGATTAGTCTCAGGATTACTTCCAGACAGCAAAATTGCCTAATGATTGTATGGGGAGAATGGTCAGATTTTGAGGGGTGTCCTGCCTTTCTTAATATAGAGAGAGACATTTGGAGTTTTAAGTGGCAGTGAAAGGATGAGAGGATGGGGGGGGGGAGAAATAGGAGAAGAGAAGAGGAAAGGCGCTAGCAGAAGGGAAGGGGATTGGTTCCCTCAGACAACTCTTTCCCTTGACCTTCCTCCACTTAAACATTTCAACGAAGTTTCAAAAACTTTCAAATGCTGGATGTGAGTAAATTTTGGTTGTGAAAAACAAAGGCAGAGGTAAGCTTCCTTCTGGGTTGAATGGTAAATGCTTAGTCTGTAAGGATGCTGGGGATTTAAGGCAGAAGAGGACCAGTGGATGCAAGCTGCTCAGAAATTCAAAGAAGTTCAACCCAAATGTCCATCCACTGAGGATTGGATAAAAAAATTGTGGTACTTTTATATAATGGAATATTACTCAGCTATATACGAAGATAAACTCAAGGCTTTTATAGGTAAATGGTCACAGCTAGAGACCATACTCCTAAGTGAAATAAGTCAGACCTGCATGTGTAAGCATCATATTGTCTCACTAGTGTAAGACCTGAAAGAGTGAATAAAATCTAGGAGGTATGACAGACATTGTGAAACGAAAGGAAAATGCTCAAAAGTAATGGGCAACTGGGGTGTGGGAAAAGAGAAAGGAAAGAAGGGGAAATTATGTAAATGTGTATATACAGGATAGCTAACATAGTTGTACTACTGTCTTCTATTGCTCTACAGAAAGGAACAGTTAATGATTATTTGTTTGATCAATCTTGTATGTCTCTATTTATTTTCCTGAGAAGCCACTTTGAAGATATCAATAAGTAATACAACAATCATTGTTAATTTCCTACAACTTTGTGTATAACTTTATTTTGTTTGTATTGTTCTTATGTGATTTTGTAAATGGATGTCTGTTTGTTAATATGTTTTCCTTCTTTTATTTTTTAAAATAAAAAAAAAGAAATTCAAAGAAGCTGTGGAGAGGACATTAGCTATATTTAGCATAAACTACCAATTTTATGCAACTCTTGAAGGTTCCCAACTGACTTTTTCTGTGAAATAATACTATTGCTGTTAATTAATGTTATTGTAAAATGTACTTAAATAAATTTGTACATTGGTTTATTCATTTAATAATGTTTGTGGAGTGCCAAGAAGATGAGGAAGGACATGACAAAAAAGATTCCTGTCATCTGTGGAGCTTAACACTCAGAGCAGCAGAAATTACACATACACAAATGGAAATAAACATGTCTTGTTTATTAGGTTTGCAAGAATGCTTAATGTCTATAGATTCATAACCCCTTATGAGTTATAGGAGATGTGAATTGGGAACTGATGTACCAGGAGTTAGACAATTCCTTAATAGACTCACATGGAAATACCTGGCATATTACACCAAACTCCACAGGTCTCTTTACTGAAAATGCTCCTGTTGTAGTTTGGTCTGAATGTCCCCCCATCCCAAAGCTTCATGCAATCATGGAGCAGGCTTCTAGAGTTTATGACTGATTCACTGTCAAATGTTGGAGTTATGGATGTGAGTGCTACACCTGCCCTGGGGTGGATAGTTTGCATACAATGTAAGGGAGGGAAAGAGGCTGCTTGTCTCTGCTCCTCCCTTTGCTGTTGTTGCTTTTGCTGTCTTCTACTGCCATAAACAGTTGCTTTCTGCCGTGTGCCACTCTGCCTTGGAGCTAGCCAAGTATAGACTGAAATCTCCACAAACTGTGAGCTAAATAAACCTTTCCTTCCCTAATTTTGGGTGTCAGGTATTTTGTCTTAGCAATGAGAGAAAAGTAACTGAGACAGCTCCCGAGATTTTTATTTTAATTGGGAATTCAACTCAAGACATCATGCTTACCTGGCAGGCCTTGTATCACTGAGCTATATCCCTGGCCCTACCCTAAGATATTTGTTAACTTCCACTGCCACAAGAGATCTACCCTAGATAGTTACCAGGTATAATAGAGAAGAGAAATTACATGGAAAGAACTAAAGATCACATAAACTAGAAAAAGATTTTTGTAATAAATATTTGTTTTCAAAGAGATAATGGAACCTCTAGGCAAGATTTAGATTATATGAAAAAAAGATAGACAATAAGAAACAGGAATAAGAAGCAAATAGGAATTATTCAGAATAAACATATTTACTAAAGATCACTTAAAAATAACAGGATGTTTCAAAGGAGCTTAAATTCAGCTGATTGTAGAGATATTGAATTGAAATGTGGATTGAGGAAATCAATCCAAATACAACTCAGAAAGAAAAACAATACTTTTAAATATAGAAGACAAGGTAAGGGCATGGAGAAATGAGAGTTAAATTTAGAGGATAGCAGTACTATAAAGGAGAACTTTAGAATATAAGCAAAATCCACACTGAAGGAAATTATGGCTGGCAGTTGTCTGTAATTGAAGAAAAACACAAGCTCTCACAGTGACAAAACAGGCAGCTCTACACAGATAAATAAAAACAAAGTGTATTTAACTGATGTACCAGTAAAGTTGCAGAAAATCTAAGAAAAAGGGAAAACTGGAAAAGCTGCCAGACAGAGAAGGTAAAGAATGGCCATCAGATTTGCAGTAGATATCCCAGCAGCTGCAACAGATGTTACAGGACAAGAGAAAATAAGTGAACTCTTCCAGAACTCTCCACTTAGCCCAAAGTGAGGCTTAAACAGAGATACTTTCAGTTATCTAGAGACCAAGTGCATGAATTACACACATAGCTGCATCCAAAGAACTTCAGGAGGAGAGCATAGCAGCAAAAGGGAAAATGACCCGAACAGGGGCCTGGCCAACAATAAGCAGAAATCTAAAGGAAAGAAAACACTGAAAACAAATTAAGTATAAAACTTAAGAGGAGACAGCATGGTTGGGAGAAAGAATTAATAAAAGTGAAAAATAAATATAATGAGATAGAAAACAAAGAGGTGAGAAAGACAAAGAACTTTTTAGAGCTACAAATAAAAGTAAGGGATGTACGACAGAGCTGAAACTTGCAGAAGAGGAGGAGGAGAAAGGAGCAGCAGGGAGAGAAGACTTGAGCACATAAGCATAAGCATAAAATCAATTGAAATGTTAATGAGATGAACATCTGTTAAGAAAGTCACAACCCAGAATTTGTGTACAACCTTTGAAGAATATGTTATTCCTAAATTAACTTAACTTTTCCAGGTCAAACGAAAGGATGTAGAACTTCCTAAATCATCTTATGAAACTAAGATGTGTGTATATCTACCAATTTCTCATGATGTTCTTAATTATTATTTACTACAAACATATACCTATAAAATATATAAACTAAGGTGATATTAGTAGAAAATCTGAGAGTTAAAAATGCAAGCAAGAATGATTACACTAAGAATATCAACTCAAGCACTTATAAGTAAAGTATTTCCAAGTTTAATGGATCTATCAAAATCATCACATGCCATAGTTAGGTAACATTTATTTCACAAAGGACAGCTTAGTGTTACAATGTCTATTAATTCATTAATCAATAGATCAGAAAGTAAACAACACAAAATCCTCACAATGGATGTTCTATACAAGCAACTGAAAATATTCAACACCTGCTGATTTTTAAAAATTGCCTGGAAACTAGAAATAGTGAGACATTTCCTTTACCTAATGCAGAATACAGATTTAAAAACCAGTAACTCCACAGAAGTATTGTCACCAAAATCAAGAAGAGGACATAAATACCTACTATCTTTAGTATTACTGAACATTTTTTGTGAAGTCTAGAAATGTAATAAGAATGAAACAAATGTAAATAAATTTATTGTAAGGGAGGATATAGGATAATCATTACTTATAGGTGATATGGGCTTGTACTAAGAGAATTAATGAGACCATCTTGAACCAATTTATGACTTAAGTAATGTAACAGGCCAAAATATATTAACTTTTTCTATGCTACCAATTATGAGTAGAAAATATATTGGACAATATTCCTTCTTAAAATAGTGCAAAGAAAAACTGCCTAAATTCTAATAAGGAATATTTAGTACTTAAGCGAGTCTTGGGAGGACCTTGAATTAAGTATATTTCTTCAAGATATATCAAGGGTTTCTTGAAGCAGTAAGAGAAAACTATAATAAAGCTGGACAATCTCTCTCAATTATGGTACAGATTTATGAAAACTTCAAATAAAAATCCCTATGAGGTTTTTCAGGGTAAAAGGTGGGTAGGATTAATAAAAAGATTTTTAAAATCCACAGAATAAATAGGTGCTAGCTGTCAATAGCATCGAGTGGGGTATGTATTACCTGACCTAATCCTTATAAAATATTTAGTCTAAATTTAGGCTTAAAAAAGTTAAATAATTTTGCAAAGAGTCACATGTGTTAATGAAATCGAGACTCCAACACAGATCTGAAAATATTATGCCATACAGAGAGACTTGCAATAACCATGCTAGATATGGCAAGAGCAACAGATGTTTAAGTTTTTTGTATAGTACTTGTATTAAGAATCATATCTAGAGCTCAGAGGAAGAAGCAATTTCCATTAAATGGCACTACTAGTATTCCACTTAAGGTCTATTCAAAAGGGGATACTCAGACTTTCTTTACTTACACTTCAAATAGTAGTCCTATGGAAAGCTGTTCATGATGTATGATTGAGTGAAATAAAATACAGTGCAAAGCAGAACAATAGACTTTTGCCCCAAAATATCCTTTTATATATTTATGTTTACAGATAGCCTTCTATATCTTTTATATATAACATATATTTTATGTATTCTTCTATGTGATGCATGACATATATAAATATAAAATATATTTTATTCTTTTATATGAGTATTTATATTTATACATGAAAATATAGAAATGTTATGATATTAATGCTCTAATATATTAACTATGACTAATGTAGAATATTTTATCCTATTTGTATTTTCTACAGTTTGATTCAAAGTTATAACACTTCAAAGAGAATACCTCTTTTTATTTGAAAAATATAAGACTCTAATTTTTTCCCCTGATTAGGTTCACAATGAAAAATTAAACCAATGTATATTTTTCCCCAAAGCCTGAAAAACAGTGGTAGTATTAATAAAGTTATTTGGGTGATTTTATTTGTGAAAACTGTCAAATCCAATTACCTTGATCCTTAGCAGTTATGCGGGTGCTAGGTGAAAATAAACCATGATTTTAGTATGGTAATCAGGTGAAATTATACCATGCATTTATTTTAGAAATGGGTTTGTCACCTTCTGAGGCTGCTTTGATGAATCCTTTTTTTTCAAACCTCAAAATATGGTCGTGTTCGGCCTGGCTTTCCCAGCCCCTTCCATTCTCCTTTTGCCTGACTGCTGACTGCGTGCCCTGGGACCTTGTCATGTTCCACCAGTACACAGCGTTCCAGCCACAGCCAGGTTCTGCTTGGTTGTTTGAAAATGCCCAGTGATTCTTGCTCTCACCATGTACCTCTCCACGTTAACGTGCATCTCAGCAAGACCTTAAATACACACTTCCACACTTCAGCCACCCTTTCCGGTACCCTTTTTGTTTGTTAGCTGTAACACTGAGCAAATGGATCTGAGGGACTTTGGCATGGCTCCAAATCAGAGTGAAATGCATCCCGAATTGGCCCTTTGCCCAAAGGTATAATTTTCAGCTGTGAGTTGCCCTTAATTTTGAAAATCATCTTTGTAGCTTCAGATTTTTCAGAGGCATGGAAGCATTGTGTCTGTTCACCAGGAGGCTGGTGTCCAAAAACAAAAACAAATACAATATCTTGGTTTGTCTTTGTGGCTGAACAGACTTCTTTAGTGAGAAGATCTGATGTATTAAGAGATTTCAAATGTGAATGGGCTTCTTGTAATATCTCAGTCATCTATGCATTTCTATAGGTCATTTCAGCTAGAGCACATTTTCTTCAGCTTGATCTCTATTTTAAAACTAGATTTCTTTGCCTTTATGAATGGTTAAAGTACTTCACATGAGTTTCAATGACCTTAGTGTAAATAACACATTATTCTGTGATTAAAGATAGCATTCAATGCTACTCATATTTAGTAAACATGAGTGCCAGTATGTATTAAACATCACAACTGTACTAATGATAGTATTTTACAAGATTACCTACAATAGGGACTTTCCAAACACTAAATCAAATATTTTTATTATTGTTCTATGAATAAAGTGTTCTTTGTTTTAAATACTGTCACCCAAATGATTTATGATCTAAATCACTTAAGATCTTTCCTTCTTTGAAAAGATAATACCTGTACAAACTTGAGAAACTTTTATGGTTGCCATTTTTCATTTTGTATTAATTAGAAAATGTGCTATTTATCTATTTTACCAACTATATCTGGCAATCTAACTAAAAAATTGAGTTCTATCAGTTAATATTATACACCCTTTATTATCCAAACTGAAAAAGTAAATGTATACCAAGAGAATTATTTATCTTTATAAATTATTGTTTCTGGCATAAATACATATCATAGTGTGTGGAATTAGACATACCCGGCTTCTTTACACAGGTTAAGAAGTTAAATCTATGCAGTAGTTGCCAACAATCTGGCACTAATTATTAGTTTGTGAACCATGATATATATGTAGTCATTGATCTTCGATTTCCTTACCTAAAAACATAGAGACAGATTTCTTTTTTGTAAGGCTGCTGGGGCAAGACACAAGATAATATGTGATCAGGTCTAGCACAGGGCCTGATAACCCTTAAGAGTTTTACTTTTTTAAAAAATTCAGACTATGCAAGGGTACAAGCTTATTTTAGAATAGTAAAACAAAAAAGTAGAAAAAGATTATCTTTGTTGTACCATTTGATTTTTTTCTTGAATCTTTCCCTATCATGACTTTTGTAGTTCAAGTACTGCATAATAGAAATGTTTATATTTTACTTTACTTCAGGTTACATTTAAATGCCAGCATTTTCTATGTTATTGCATGTTCTTCATAAACCTCTGATCAAGTATGTGTGAACCATTCCGCTATAGTCAGTCAGACTGTTTCTGATGTTTTGCGTTGTAGCTAGTGCTGTGATCAACATCCTTGTCTTTAATTTTGTGTTTCAGAGTAGTCCCTCAGAACTGATTATACATCTGCTCTTTGTCCCATGTTCCCACCATTTTTGCCTTATTTTGATTAATAATTATTTATGATTCCATTTTAGCTTTTTTATTGGTTTGCTATACTCTATTTTTTTTCCTGTAATGGCTGGTTAATATTTATAGTATGAATGTTTAATTTGTCACAGTTTACCTTCATATTTTACCATTTTGTGTAGAGTGTGAAAATGTTACACTTTTATATGTCCTTCTCTCCTTGTGGCCAAATGCTATTTTTTGCCATACATTTTCCTCTACATATTTGATAATAGCACAATGTACTATTTTTATTTTTAAATAGTTAGTTCCCTTTTAAGGATATTTTATAAAGTAATCCTCCTCAAATCTTTTAACTTTGGCCACAAGTTTGCCATTTCTATTGCTTTTCATTCCTTTGTGTAGATATATAGAGTCAGTTTTCCATTTGGTGTCATTTATCATGATTTGCCATCTACCTGAAGCACTTTCTTTAACATTTTTTAGTAGGACAGATCTGCTGGTGGTGAATTCTTGATTTTGTGTGTCTGCAAATGTCTGCATTTTACTTTCATTTTTGAAAGCCATTCTTTTCTTCTCTCTCTCTCTGTAAAACATTCTAGGTTGACAGGTTTTTATGGCTGTTATTAAATATGCCACTCCATTGACTTGTGACTTGCATTGTTTCTGACAAGAAATTTGTTGTCATTCTTATTTCTGTTCTACTATATTTTTCTCTCTTGCTGTTTTTTAGATTCCTTTTTATCATTGGCTTACTGCTTCTAAAGAATTTGAATATGATATCACTTAAAATTGAGTTATGTGTACTTTTCTCTGGAGTTTGTTGTACCTGTATCTGTGATTTTTAATTTTAAATTTTTATTTAAATTTTAAATAATAAAAATTTTATTATTTATTTACTTTTGGTAGTACTGGGATCAAACCCAGGACCTTGTGCATACTAGGCAATGCTCTACCACTGTTATTTTTTAAAATACATATTTTTCCTAATTCTTATTCTTTAATCTATTCTCTGGACATGATATCACATGTATTGGGCTGTTTGAAGTTCTTCCCACTCAATGATTCATTTGTTTTAGTCCTGTCCTCTTTCATTTTGGATATCTTCTATTGCTTTGTCTTCATATTTACTTTATACTGTCTGAAAAATTGTTGATCTCATTCAGTACATTTTCTTCTCAAATACTGTAATTTTCACTTTTAACCATTCTACTTGGATATTTATATCTTGCATGTCTCTATTTAACATGCTTTTTTTCTTCTATGCATGAAATACGCATATAATTATTTTGTTATTTTCTATTCCTATCATCTGTGTCATTTCAGAATCTTTTGTTGATTTATTTTCTCTTCATTATGGGTTGTATTTTCCTCCTTCTTTGTATTCCTAGTAAAATTTTGTTGGGTTGTTACTTTTACCTTAGTGTGTATAGGCTATTTTTGTTTCTAAAAATATTTTTGACTTGTTCTCTTGGATTTACCTAAATTACTTTGAAACTATTTTAACCTTCCAGTGGTTGGTTTTAAGCTTTATCTTGTGGGAGTGGAAAAGCAGTCAGTCTAGGGCTATTTTTCCTTCACTACTGAGGCAACATCTTTTTAGTACTTTATGCAGTGCCCTATGAACAATGTGGTTTTCTATTCTGGCTGACATAATTATAAATTATTCCAATTTCTGCATTATTTATACTTATATATTTTGTGTGTGTTTGTGTGTGTGAGATAATTTTTTTCCTCAATTGAGCAACTGTTATATACTAGGTCTCATAATGTGCTTTTAATATCATTCTTTTTGTATGTGCTGATTTTTTTAAGTTCCAAATGTTTACTGCACTAAATGCCATAGAAAACAGAACAGAATAATACATGAACAAGTTTTAAGAAAAATTTCCCACACACTGACATTGGTATTTATTCCACTGTCAAAAATATAAAGTCCCTTTCAATTTCTCCTAATGGGTCTTTAATAGTAATAAATCCCATAACTTTTTAGGTTTTTTTTGAACACTACTTAAATTTAAGCACGTTGTGATCTTAATTCCCAGTGTGTTTATTTTTGTAGTTTTTTATCAATACATATTTGCAGAATATAATAATTATATTCACTGAACCACAGAGCACCGTGTTCCAAAATAGTGGCAGCACAGAAAATTTGTCCTCATAATTGGATTCAGAGTGCCCAGAGATCCAGGCACTAGACCCCTACCACCAAGAGAGAGGGAAGTTTGGCTACTACTCCAGCTAGCAGCAGACCTTGGCATCATCCACGTGGTGCTGGTCTTAGGTGTATGTAGAATGTGAGAGTTATGGGGTTAAAAAGGCTTCCACCCCAATTTTAGAAGGCCTGGGAGGCCAGGCAGTGTGCTCTTGTATGTGAAGCTGTGAGAGTAAAGCCAAAGATGCAGTGGAGACCCCAGAAGTTTGGAGAAGCCAGAAATGAGGATTATCTAAAGAAAGCTGCAAGTAGAGAGCAAAACCAGCCCAAGACAAAAGCCATGGGAGCTACAACCACTGGAGTTTCCATAGGGGTAGAGCCACCCATTCTGTTTGGAGTTCACAACTTGTCATAGATTGCCTCAGATGCTCACATGGAACTACAGGGCTTCCTGCTGGATTTTCAGTGTGCTTTGGTTATTCTCCTATTTGTAACTTTTGGAATGAAAATGTTTATCTTGTGCCATTAAATGTTGGAAGTGCTTAACTTTGTTTTTTTGTTTTGTTTAAAGTAAAAGGAGGAAACCTCTAACAGACAGACAACCATTTACAAAATAGCAAAATAACAATACAAACAATATAGAGTTACAAACAAAGTGGTAAGAAATTAACAATGCTTGTTGTATTACATATTGATATTTTCAAAGTGGTTTCTTATGAAAACAGAGACAAGCAGTATTGATCAAGCAAGAACTCATTAACTGTTTCAACAAAGAAATAGAAGACAGTAGATCAACTATGTTAACTATCCTGTATATACATATGTACAAAATTTCTCCTTCTTTCCCTTCTCTTTTCCCACATC